>NC_072465.1:2317647-2493266 GCF_027596085.1 Anoplopoma fimbria | reverse complement strand
TTCTAAAATATAATATAATTTCACTAAATTAAGTCCAAATCTAGTGTTTAAACTATGATGGACAATGTACATACAGTGATATTCATAGGAAATATGCTCAAGTCATATAAGTCGTGGTTTGTTTTTAATAAAATCACAGCGGGCCACAGTCTGGCCATCCGGGCCTAGCCTCAAAATCTGGCTTCTGTTTCCAACAATACATCAAAACAATGGCTTAAAAACTGTAGCTTCCCTTGACTTATTTTGTTGCCAAAAATCAATGAACATGATTGATCCTGTCTGACTTAGAATATGTGATCTTTTTTTTGTTTTTTGTACCAAGGTAGAACATAAACTTACAAGTCTGCTTGGATATATTGGTCTTGATTCCAGTCGCTAACCTGTAGAGAAAAACAGAAAATGATGGGAGAAAGTAGAATACCATCAGATATCTACAATGATATTCATGCAAACAGATATTTCTCATCACCTCCACAAGGTGGTGCTTTCACAGCAACATTTTACCTGTACTCCTCTCCTTCCAGCAGCTTCCTGTAGGTGGCAATCTCAATGTCCAGAGCCAGCTTCAAATTCATCAGTTCCTGGTACTGTCGGACCTGATTGGCCATGTCCTGCTTGGCTCTCTGGAGTGCTTCCTCCAGGTCTCTGATGCGGAGTTTAGCATCCTTCACTGCCATCTCACCACGCTCCTCAGCCTCTGCGATTTGAGCTTCCAAACTGTTACGCTAAGAGTAGGGGAGAAAAGGCAGAGAGTGAAGTGTAGTACAAACATCCTATAGTCTTAATAAGATCCCTGATTTATTGCTGAATATTCAGCAGTAAAGACGTTATCAAATCAAAGACATAAAAGAAAGTAAAATGTGTATAAATAAACAAAATTTAAATACTCACCTGTGCTTTAACCATGTCGATTTCAGACTGCAGCCTCATTATCCTGCGGTTCATGTCAGCCATCTCAGCTTTGGTTGACTTCAGGTCATCACCATATTTACCTGCTGACTGCTGCATCTCTTCATACTGTTATAGACAGGTACAAGTCACACTGACACATCAAAATGCACCATTGAATCTAGGTATGGTTTAGTTGTTGATGTTTGATTTCAGCCACATTCTTAGGCACATTTTTATTTGACATGACTAGTGGTCTCACCTTTGTCTTGTACCATGACTCAGCCTCGGCTCTGCTACGGTTGGCGATGTCTTCATACTGAGCACGGACTTCTGCAACGATGGCGTCCATGTCAAGGTTACGGCTGTTGTCCATCTCCACCACAACAGATGTGTCCTTGATCTGGCTCTGCAGCTCATGGATTTCCTACACAGGATAAAACAAAAATATGAGCAGAGAAAAAATGGACTTGAAAATGCTCTTTGTTTTAAGGTGACATATGGCTAAATCAACTATTAATTTGTGTGCCACTGAAAAGTGAAATAAGGTGATTACTGTATCATAGAGCTGCCTCAGGAACTCAATCTCATCAGACAGCCCATCCACTTTGGCTTCCAGCTCCACTTTGTTCATATAGGCTGCATCAGTGTCCTGCACAGGAAAAGACCACAATGAGAATAGTCATTATTGCATGCAGCCCCGGCCCTGAGGTACAAATGACCATTGTGAGGGCCTGTTCTGCCCAAAGGCTTATTACAGATTCAAGATCAACACTATGTTGGACCTAAACTGACCTTCTTAATGAGGACAAAGCTGTTTTCACACTCATTGCGCTTGTTGATCTCATCCTCATACCTGGAAAAAATGATTATTTTACTGTAAGATAAGCCTTTATATTAGAGTTGTATGTAAAGTTTGCATACAGTGAGTATTATAGGTTTTTGCTGAAAGTTGCTTCCATGTCAGTGGAAAAAAACATCTGCGTGCTGCGACTTAAATAAGAGCTGTGAGAGTGAACCAAAACTGTACAGTTGAGCTGAAAGATGTCAAAATGAGAGTCGAGGGGGACAGCACAGTCTGAGGTGTGTCATGACAAGCAGCTGTTTTAATGTACAAGTAGTTATAAGGGTAAGGGTAAAACTGAAGGTTGAAATCCTCCACCCCACTCACTTGTTTTTGAAGTCCTGAACCAGGCCCGTCATGTGATGCAGGTCGGACTCAAGTTTGACTTTTTCATGACCCAAGTTGTCTAGCTGCTTACGCAAGTTGGCAATGTAGGCTTCAAACATGGCATCGATGTTTGAGCAAGAAGTAGTCTGTTCCTGCACAAGTTTCCACTTGGTCTCCAGCATTTTGTTCTGCTGTTCTAGGAAGCGTACCTGCAGACATAGGAAAATGAATGATCAATAGAGAGGAGGTAAATATTCAGAAACTTGATGGCTAAAGATGGGAAGATGATAATAATATTTGCTACTTGTTTTCTCATGCAAAAACAAAATACATAACTATGATGATGTGTTAACGTGTGGTGATCAGTGAAGTGTGTGTGTGTGTGTGTGTGTGTGTGTGTGTGTGTGTGTGTGTGTGTGTGTGTGTGTGTGTGTGTGTGTGTGTGTGTGTGTGTGTGTGTGTGTGTGTGTGTGTGTGTGTAGTGTGGACAGAGAAAGAATGCATGTAAAGAGAAGGTGGGCAATACTTAAACAATGTGAATCTTTTCACCTAGATTGCTGAACAAAATGAAGACTGACTGAAAAAAAAAGACTTATTGAGCTTCTTCCACCTTCAACACACTTTTAATGTCACATCAGTTACTCCTCATTCATTTCTCAGCCATTGGGCAACTTTTCGACACAAAAAGGCACTGTGTCCCAGTTTCCCACTTACAACTCTTCTGTTGAGCATCTAGTGCAGGGTGGGGTCCCACTACCACTCTGCAAACATTATGAGAGACACACAGCTCTGCGTGAGTGTGTGCCATATCAAGATGGTATGCAAGCTTTGTTTTACGATCTGAAGAATTTGTCTCAGGGTGACTGATTTACAGCTTCACTTCCATCCTAACTGCTGCGGGGGGCCTCCTTAAACAAGAATGTCACAATGGGCGATGACTAAAGAACCTAATCAATCTCAGGTAGTTAGGAGAGCAAGCTTCTGTCTGTTAGATAACAGGTTCAGTCATCTTTTTTTGATAGTGGTCGAATTACGATGATTTATGCTTCCGTCAAGAAAATTGCTTTAATGACTATAATAAAGCCTTATGAAGTGGGCAGTGTCCAGATCACTGATAGTGTTCTGTTGAATTTTTTTATTTTAGTGATCTACTCCGCTCTATAAGCTTCTCCATCGACCACGCCCACTCTTTTTTTCTTCTGTAGGTGTTTGTACAGGCTGTGATTATTCAGTAAATTTAATTAAAAAATAAAACAACACATATGATTTTGCAAAACAATAATGCAAGAGCACACATGGCACTACTTTCATAACCACTAAATCTCCTTTTGCAGGATTTTGCTCATATTGGAATGTAGCCCTTCAAGCAAAAAAATTCTGCACTTCATCCCAGCCCAATGTACTCTGTATCCAGGTTGATCCTCTTATTGGATCTCACCTGAGAGTGAAAACAGGTGAGGAAGCTATGCCATTACTCCAAACAGCCTGTATCCTCCATAGTATCACCGTGCATGGCTTTTAGCAGACGTTATATTGTTATATAGCTTTCACAGGACGAATCGTTATTGTGAAATCAGTCCTCTTTCACCTTAAGCTATTTTTGCTTGCAATACACTAATTTCCTCAGAAGTTTCTGAGAAATGTTTCTACTATGTTTTGAATTTATAGCTTTATCCAAACAGTCAAAAACCTATTTAGCGATAAACTGTGTGTGCTGTTTGTTGCAATTTATATAATTTTTATGTCATAAAAGAAACAAAGTCCTGCTAGGACAACAGTGTTTATCTTTAATATCTCATCTCAGTCCTGAGTTGACTGACCTTGTCAATGAAGGAAGCAAAGCGGTTGTTGAGGGTCTTGATCTGCTCCTTTTCCTGGGTGCGGACCACTTGGATGTTGGGGTCAATCTCCAGGTTCAGGGGGGCCAGCAGGTTCTTGTTCACCGTCACCGCAGTGATGGGGGCCACCATGTCATTGGCCATGCCACCTCCCATACCCCCACCAAAGCCCATATAGCCAAAGTCTACTCCACCTCCTCTTTGTCCAGACCCCCCAACAATATACCCACCGCCCACTTTAAACCCCCCAGCACCCACAGAAGCACCACTGCTGCCCAATCCCCCATAGGAGCTGCGGACAGCGTAGCTCTGCCTGCCACCACCCTGGCCACCGTAGCCGGAGAAGGAGCGGCTGCTGAAGCACTGGGATGGGCCCCTGGAGGAGGACATAGTGGAGTAGTTGGTGGCTCTGATAGACATGCTCACAGAGGGAGTCCGAAGCACTGGGGTGGTGTGAGAGGAGAGACTCTGCAGAGGGAAGGAGAGTCAGGCAGACAGACCCTCCCTGATCCCCAGTGCTATTTATCAGAGCAGGGGAGGGACCCAGCTGAGATGCGATTGGCTGGTAACCTCGGCAGGGGAGTGAAGGATGAGGGAATGTCAGGGAAGAAAATCACATTTAGTGTGTTGGAGAGAGCACAAGAATTACATAATAGTCACTTTGCCAGTTTCTATAAAGCTGCTGCAGAAAAACAGGAAGACCTTTCTGTTTCCAAACTGAAAACATGGCATTGCTTTACATAATAGTTACAAACACTGCCAACCTATTTTGCATTCATGAAATTAAACTTTACTTTACTGTACATCTTAGTTGTATCATCTGTACACAACCACACGCACACACACACACGCACACACTCATCCAGCACCAGAATATAAAGTCAAACCTCGGGTATAATGAACAGGCACATCATTTTATGACCTCCTCTTCTACTTTACAACAGTTCTCATAGATGTGACATATTGCGAAGTTAATTGTGGGTGTCCAGTGTGATGTGCTTTGTGGGCTACGTGACTGTATGACTCATAATTGTGGGAGAACAAGACTTACCCACTGAATATATTCCACTATCTATATCTAAAGTGTTTTTGAGCAGACATGTTGCCTCATATTCTTGCAATAAGTATTAATTACTTTACAAAAAAATATTGAAATAGCAAAGGGTTAACGTTAGACATTTACAGGTACCATCTCAAACTTCAAAGTAAAAAAGCCTGTTGTTTTCATTATCAGCTGTGATCGATGGACAGGCAATGCACACACACACACACACACACACACACACACACACACACACACACACACACACACACACACACACACACACACACACACACACACACACACACACACACACACACACACACAGGGACTATTGGTTAACATTCCTTCCATATCAGCAAAGTGAAGAGTAAACAGAGTTTGTCTTTTTCTTAACCCCACTTAGTCTCATACAGCTTCCCCCCACCCATAGAACACATCATAAAAATACTAGATAGATAGATAGATAGATAGATAGATAGATAGATAGATAGATAGATAGATAGATAGATAGATAGATAGATAGATAGATAGATAGATAGATAGATAGATAGATAGATAGATAGATAGATAGATAGATAGATAGATAGATTGATTGATAGATTGTATTTTTGGTATGGCCTTATCATTTCATGACAGTTTTATTTAAAACATGAACCCCAACCATAATTTCAAACTGTGGAAATCATGATTCATTTGTCACGATTTATGACTCATGATCTTTCCTGGGCAGTTTGATGACTGTTGCCTATTTTTTACCAGAATAAACCCCTTGCTCTCTCAATGAATATTTTCACAACAACCCTTCTCTTTTGTTTTTAAGGTGTTATATGGTTATGAAAAGACCGCGACTATTTACCAGCCAAGAATCTCGAAGGGATGCACATGTGGTGGAAATTATATCTTAACAACCTGAGAGTTTCAGGCTTTGGACCAATCAGAAAAATGCACATTTCGCTTGGCTCGTCTCAAACAGTGACGTGACTCTTCACAATGGAGCTGCTGTGCTAAACTTGGAGGCAACCATATATGTACAAGTCAACCAGTTTTTGCTGTTTCATTAACTCAGCCTCGCCAAAAAAGACACCAACCAATGAACAGAGCTGCATTTATATCACGTTTGATGACATAAACATGATTAAATTAAATCTCCTTCCTTCAGATAAGATAATTCTTTCTGCATGAAGGAAGTATGAAGGGTAATTTAAGAAACTAACCCTCTGACCTTAATCATTTAAGAGGCCAGTGATGTTTTAGTTTGTACGAAGCTGCTATATGACACGCTGAGTCAGGAATGTGCTGAGAGAAACACGTACATGCTACAAGACAGAGAGGAGGGGTGGGGGGGAAAGATGAGCAAGTGGGGGGTATGAGAATACAATTAGCAAAGTTAACAAACCTATTTCAAAACGAATGACATATTGACTGAGATGTTCTGTGAGAATGGCCCGGGATGGTGTAGAGTAATCTTAAGCAGGCTGGATGACTTCCATCCTGCATGCACCTTTACAGTATAATGTAGTTACAATAAACTTGATGCATGCAGTGCTTTATGAACAATATAAACAATAGAAAATTAGACTCAATTTAAGGGCTGGAATTGAGGAAAAAGTAATGCAGGTTTATGCAGGAAATGAATTCAAAGGCAAAGACAAGTACTATATTAGCCTGAATGTTTCTTAAGACATTATGGCATCAGTTTCTGGTCTTGAAGTTGGACTTTGCAGTTAGGAACAGTAAAATCAGTTATAAAACTCCCTTCCTGCCTCACCCTGTGATGCATGTTCAAACAGAGGCTCCAGCACAGATTTGTAGGAAATCTGTGCATGGTGCATGGAGTTGAACAATGGGAACACACATGTACTCTTTGGAACAAGTCAGGGAGAAACAGAACATTCAGTTCTAAAGGCTTCTTCCCTCTACTCGCACATGGTTTGTTTGCCGTGAGACTCATGCCCCCTGGTGACTGAAAGATGGAAGTGTGCACTTTAAGCCTAGGAATTGCACAGGAGGTGTGGCATGATTTGGTCACATGGTATCATCACTGTTCCTCATTGACCATGTGCTTATCTGCTGCATGAAATTTGATCCATGGGTTGGGTGTGGCAGATTAGCTAGAGGCAGAACTTTTCAGAATGGGAAACTCCCAGCAAATTTTATAAATGGATTAACAGCAAATTTGCTGTTAAGGCAACAACATTCATAGTTTGCATAGATGAAATCTACTGACTTTGGTGACTCCAAGATTTTTCCTCTAGCACCACAGTGAGGGTGATATTTGGGACCCAAGAGCCTTATTTAAAAAAAAAAAACAAGTTATCAAATAAATGAGGAGGAAAAAGTACAATATTTGCCTCTGAAATGTAGTGGAATAGAATAAAAGGAGCATAAATGGAAATACGTAAGTAAAGTACGAGTAGCCTACCTCCAACTTTACATTTTTAAAAGACAATCTTTTATCTCATTCCTTAAATGAAATTACTCATTTGTGCCCAAATGAGAATTAGGAGCATAGGTGACTCACCGCCGTAACAGTCATATCACAGTTTTTTTATGTCTTCCTGTGAAATGTCTATGTGCTAGAAATGGACATGACATCCCACAGGGAAAATGACTCTTAGTCGACATATTTCGCTAACCTCTGAAGTGTGACCCCCAAACACTTTGTTGACAATCGTGGCCATAAAACGGGAATATAGATATCCATAAAAAAAGATGAACAAATTTTCTCTTTTGGTGTCTTTTGATCATCTTGTGTTAGTCAATAAGGAAGTGATCATGACAGGAAGGGAGGATGTTAGAAAGTGAGTGTGTGAGAGTGTATCACACTCACGTGCATTCCTTCATTCATCTGTCAGGATGCACACAAACATATGCATAAATATGCATATGCATCTATGCAAATACATATTTTTGACTTTGTATATAAGCATGTGAAAGCTCTCATTCTGCACTGCAGCTTGGCAAAAGGAAACCAAAGAAGCAATGAAGCGAAGGTCATTCAAGGCTGCGTTTAACCGAAAGCAGTAATAATCGGAGCGTTGTCCAAGATTCGGGAAGCACATAAACTGCTGTAGTAGTTTCCAGATTCCTGCTGTGTGTTAGTATGACTCGCAGACTTTGGCTTGTCCTCTTTTCTCTGCTTTTTTCCCTCTCTTATCTGGTGTGCAATTCAGATCAGATTGTTACATGTGGGTAAATGAAATCTCCAGAGTTTTAATTCACAGGAAAAAATCCTCATATGAACACAGGATATGTGCCACAAATATCCAATATACTAGATATGTTATATAAAACTATTGGTTTGTTCTTGGTTTTATTTGTCAATTTCTTGATTTTCATCTGTCCCCGGGCAGGCGAAGCAAAATGTTGCCAACACACATTCAAACAAACAAGACAGCGGAGAAACGGTCATGGGGTATGAGTCATGCTGATTTAATTCATCGTTCCTCTTTTTATCTGCCTGTCCTCGTCACAGGCCAGACTAATAGGTGTTTCCTTCGCTTTTTTGTTGCTTGCTGTTCTCTTTATGCTGTTTTCCCTGTTCTTATGAGTACTGCAAAAATAAATTAGTAAATAAATGTACAGCAAGGGGCTGAAGTTAAGTGTGAGAAACACTGAAACTTGATCAACCATGAAGGTGAGGTAAGATCAGGAAAGAAAAGAACTAGGTTGAATGAAGCTCAGGAGGGGGTTTGAGCCTTTGCCAGTTTCCCCGGGGTGGTTTAAGGTTTTATTATCCAGTTCTCTGGGGTCCAGTGGGATATCCGCTCATGCCACAAGTTTTGCCCATATGAACATTTCCAAGGTCCTGCTAAAACAATGCACATTGCAGCTTGTTTTTTTGGAAAATAATCCAGTTTCTTTCCTGATTTTTTGATAGAGTTTCATTCCAATTGTGTAGTTACCAGGGACTTTAGGCTCTATGGCAATTGGTGATGCAAAAAACATCATTTTCAGATGAGTAAAAGTGAAAAGAATCCTTATTGAACGTGGCCACAGTTTTGTGGTTCTGTGTTTTTCTTTTTCTCCTGTGGTTCACAAAGGATATATGTTACTGAAATATCAAATGCAGTTCTCATGACACACCGGGCTTCAAAGACATTTGTTCAATATTCTCAACAGAGCTGATTTGAGCAGATAATCGCCTACTGAGGACAGCTTTTCTTTCCTTTTGATTGTACTCTGAACAATGGGCTATTAGCTTACTTTCATTCTTTTGGCGTCTCATCCCTTCTTGTGTACTCTGGGTATAATTAAAGCTTGGGTGTCCTTAGGTTTCTTCTTACAGTATGGCGTATTCATTGTTAATACTGTTTACCCTATTGTTTGTATTGAAATGTGATTGTGATAGAAACTTTGTTTATCAGTAAATCAGTTCACTTTTTATTATTAGGAGCTTTCTGACCGAAGCTCCTCTGACAAACATTTCAGTGCCACTACTTAATTTTGTACTTCAAGTGTAGAAACCAGTAAAGAAATATAACCCCTGCCCTCCCCCATTTGTTTAAGCTACAAGTGTGATACAAGAAGCAGCAATGCAGCTGCTTCTTGTATCACACTTTCAGTTAAGTCTAGATAAGAAGGTAGTCAAAATATGTTTATTTTGGGGGCAAGGCTGACCACAAACTTAGAAACTATGCAGCAAATGGTAGACAGTATGCCTTTTATAGGCAAACCAAAGGAATTCGGTTGCATGCTTCCAGAGTAAACTTCATTTTTAAAAATATATTTTACCCTTTAACCTTTAGCTTTAACTGTATTCCAGTTAGAGCATGTACTTTACACTGGACAACATGTCTCTTACTGCTTTCTGTCATTTGTTGGGAAGTGTAGTTTATGTGATCTCTATAGTTCGATCAAATACATTTACTCTGGTTCTTCAAATGTGAATGTTTGTTTTGAAAAATGCATCAAACATTTCCTTGGAAACAGAAAATACATTGTCTGTTAAAAAGGGGAACATGTGGGTGAATGAGAGCACGGGAGAGCAGGGAGGGGGAGCAGGAAAGGATGACTAGGGTGATGTTAAAGTGGGCAGGGTCTGAGAGACCAGCTGTGATTGAGGGAGAAAAGCAGGAGTATAAGTTTCCAAATTTCTGCTGCCAGCGTCACTTTCTAAGCAGGCCAGCGGTGAGTCTCCACATCTCCTTTTTCACTTCATTCTCGGCAGTGTCAAAAACTTCTCCAAAATGAGCTTCAGAAGAACCACCATTCAGCCTCGCTCCGCACCCAAGTATAGTTCTGCCAGCATCTATGGCGGTGCTGGTGGAATGGGCTCCCGCGTTTCTTCTGTCTCTGTGTCTGCCCTGCGTTCTGGTGCCCCGATGACCTCTTCTTCCTCTGCCTACAAGCTGAGCAGTGGAATGTCGGGTGGTATGGGTGCAGGTTCTGGTTTTGGTAGTGCCGGTGCATCCTTTTCAACTGGTGGTGGTGCCGGTGCTGGGATCATGGGCAACGAGAGGGGAGCCATGCAGAACCTGAACGACCGCCTCGCCAACTACCTGGAGACGGTGAGGAACCTGGAACAGGCCAACAATGAGCTGGAGATGAGGATCATGGAGGCTATTGAGAAGGGAGGGCCCAACATGAGAGACTACAGCAAGTATGAACCCATCATAGACGACCTACGCAAAGAGGTAAGCGTGACACTGAATGCTGACCGAGTGTGAAATGTTGAAAACTAGAAAAAAAAGCATGTTGGTTGATGTCTTTGACACAGCTAGGTGAGACAGACGATGACAGAGGAGACTGGGATATAAGTGTTTAAATGCTTAATGGGTGCACATGATGGTATGATTCAAACCTACTTGTGTCAGTAACTTTTATCAGTGTATTTATTATTCATTTTGTTTTCTTAGATTACAAATTAAGATTGAGAATATTCATACGGACACCGGCAGCATTTTCTTTGTAGGTTTTCAAAAGGTTTTTCCCAAGAGAATGAAGGGTGTGGTTGCTGAGCTCTAACCCTCCCCCATAAAACTTGTTTGTGCCACAAACTGTCCAGAACTTCCTCTGATGAATCACCAACACGAGGGCATGATCATGAGAGACAGACTGAAAAGCTCTCTAACAAACTTTCAGCAGACAAAAGCATTTCCAAATGGTTCTGCTTGTAATTTGTGATTCTACAAGCATTCTCTGGTGTAGGAGGGCCTCAATGTGAAACAGATGTGTGGTAATGACACACACACACACACACACACAAAGGATCTCAGACTGCCAGCGTGGGTGTGTGTGTGTGCACACAGATGCGTGTGAGTGCACTGGTTGTATAACAATCAGCTCCAGTCTGCAGAGTCAAATGTCACATTCTTCTACAGTCCCAAGATCTTGGATGTCACAAAATGACACACTGATGGTGGCCCTTTGTCTTTCTCCATACATAAAGGCACAAGTATTCCCCCTTTCCTCTGAGGCTGTTTAGATTATAAACTCAGAAACACTCACGCAGAAAGAATTTTGCAATCTCTGCACACATAAACACAAAATGATACCTACAAAGAAAATGAGAGACTGAGACAGTGCATCTGAGTGAGAATTGGAGAAAAAAAAAACTCTCTGTATGAGTTATTGAGACAGGAAACCCTTGGTTCCAACAATGCTAAAACAAACCAGATTCTGTTCTGGCACGGGAACATCCTCTTTTCCTGTCCTTCAGTTTGTGGTTCCTTCTTTCACTGAATGTTACCATGGATTCAATCATGTTGTGGCCCGAGTGTGTAATCTGACTCTGAGGTTTCTATTGTTTCATCAGGGAAATAGTGATTCAAATCACATGTTTAATGTACTAGCTGTGCGAAACCTTGCCATCTCATGGCACCTCAGGATTGGAGCATTGAATGAAGGGGCTTCGTTAAACAATTCTGTTCTTTCTAAAAAACAAATTTAAAAACAACTTTGTTTGTTTTTCCTTTGCAGATATACGATAAAATCGCGGAAAATGCTCGTTATGTGCTCCAGATCGACAATGCCCGTCTCGCTGCTGACGACTTCAAAGTAAAGTATGTTGTTATTCATGTTGTTTTATATGTTAAACTCATACATCCTGCTGGAAGGCAGAAATGCTTTGGCGTCAAAAGATATAGACTTTGCAAAGAGAAACCAGTGCAGAGTTTGTACAGTGCATGTGTTCTATTATATAGAATATCTGAGATTAGGATTTGAGCAACTACAGCTTTAAATCTGAAGTACTTCTTTGAAACTACAGTAATACCGTTTCGTAATTTTATACAATATACCACAATGTGAATTACAGCTGATATAACAGCTGATAACTGTGACAGAGTTTGTTTGTGTGAACTCCTACAGGTTTGACAATGAGATGGCAATCCGCCAGTCTGTTGAGGCTGACATCGCTGGGCTAAAGAAACTCATAGATGACACCAACATGACCAGGATGAACATCGAAAGTGAGATTGAATCTGTCAGGGAGGAGCTCGCCTTCCTGAAGAAGAACCATGAGAATGTGAGTTCACAGTACATCCAGATCAACCAACGCACTTTAGTATTGGAGTCACACACCTTTGAAAGTGTTGCTTAATTTCTCTCTTGCTGTTGCTGCTATAGGAGGTGATGGAGCTGAGGAATCAGATCTCCCAGTCAGGCGTTCAAGTGGACGTAGACGCTCCCAAAGGTCAGGACCTGGCCCAGATCATGGCGGATGTGAGGGGCAACTATGAGAAGCTTGCCATGAAGAACGTAGAAGATCTTAAGCAGTGGCATGAAAATCAGGTGATGCATCATTTTAAAGGGTGTTATTCATTTATAAATACTCTTACAGAAACTATCATGTTTGTTGGCTAATACCCTTTCCCCATCTCCCTTTTAGATTGCGGATGTACAGGTGGAGGTATCACAGAACACAGAAGCCCTCCAGGGAGCCCAAATGCAGAAGAGTGACTTAACCAGACAGATACAGACCCTGGAAATTGAACTTGCATCCCAACAAAACTTAGTAAGCATGCATTTTACAAACATTTGTTTTTTAATATTTTTTCGTTCATCTTCATTTTAATTACAAGTATTAAATAATCAGGTCTGCTCATTAGATTATAAAATATGTTTGCAATATTGTTCTTTAAAATACCATGACCATTACTTAACACCCTTTTTTTCTTAGAGGTTGGAACTTTACCATGTTTTCCTATATTAGATTTTCTTGTATAAAAACATATTTGGCACACTTTTGATTCCTCCTTTTTTGATCCTTTATTAGAAAGCCTCCTTAGAGGACACATTGCGTAACACAGAGCAGCGAAACAACATGGAAACGGAGAGATATAACGGCATTATTATTCGTCTGGAGGAGGAGCTGACCAACTTGCGTGCAAACATCCAGAATCAGACCCAGGAGTATGAGGCGCTGCTCAACATGAAGATGAAACTGGAGGCCGAGATTGGCACTTACAAGAATCTAATGGATGGTGGAGACTTCAAGTAAGAATTAGGTGGTGGAGAAAAAAAACAGATCCAGGCAAGGTGTTGATGGTGGTGGAGGTGAATACTAAAATCCCTTATCATGGTTTGCATGGTCAAGTACAACCACATCATAAAGCCAGGCAATAGTTCCAGTCAGCTACCATGACTAGTTCAACATGAATTTTTTGAAAGTCAAAATGTTTCCTTTGTGTTTTACACAGGCTCCAGGATGCACTGGATGAGCTGGCGGCCGCAAGCTAATTTGGAACAAAGAATCTGGGACCATCTCAACAACGAAAGCAGAAAAAACCCCACAACTATCCATTATGGAAAAAAATACATGCTGGTCCAATTATCCAAAGCCAATTTTGAACAGAGACCACATTCTTTGTAAACCATAAATGATTTAAGTAGTTCTGAATAAAGGCATTTGACCAAACCATAGTGAAACAGGCAGGGCTATTTGAAAAGCAACCAATGCCTGAAAATGAATAAAACCACTTATTGACCCACAGTCATGTTTGTCGTTCATTTTGCTTTTTAACATGATGTAAGAACGTGCATGTGATGTTTTGTGATACGTTGTTGTGATATAAATCACACTATATAGCCCCTGTTATTATATAAGTCTAAGGGAATTATATGAATTCAATTGAAAAGTGATTATACAATTTCTGTTCACAAAATAACCACACCCCAAAAGGCAAATGGCTGACAATTTACACAATTTTATTGCTGGCTTAGTTATGAAAAACAATGTTTGTATTATTGTTTGCTCATTCTTCCATGCAGTCGGGATGCTTAAAGTATAGTTAATCGATGTTCGGCCACTGGAGGGCAGATAAACTTCAAAACAAGCCAGGAGACACAAATCTGTTTTGATGTTAACGTAAAAACACATCCAGCACACACAGGTTAATGTTATATTTCCATTAGAGTGTTGTTTCTGGTAGAATGACAAATGCACAATATTAACTGGCCTTTTAGCTCTGGTTTGATCTCAATCAACTATTCATGTACAGCTTGTTTATAATATGAATAGTGCAATTTGAAATACAGTGCCAACCTTTGTTAACACTCTTTTAATAATATCCTAAACTTAACATTTGAATGATTTATTCCTTTTAAATCCTGTTCTTATCCAATTATCGAAAAAAGAAAAGCAGAACACTCAAACCCCTCAGTAGAAAGTAACAAAGGTATCTGATACTTAATATTTCCATGTAATGTTACTTTATACTTAAATTTCAGAGGAAGAACTACTTTTACTCCATTGCATTCAGTTGTCAACTGTATGCTAGTTAATAGTTTCCAGATAGAGATTTACATAAAAACACATTTGATGAACTTATAAAACATAATGCGTCATGGATTAACAATGCAGCACATCTATCACTGTGTGATTTGGTTTCGCCACCAAACAGGACAGGACTACAAGTGACAGTACTATCATATATGATAAATCATTGATGCCAGGTGGGAATCATCAATTCAGTCCCTTCACAACCTGGACACAACCTGTTCCAACTTCCCCCCTCTTGTAGGTGATACAGAACACTGTGTGCTAAAACAGGCAGACACAAGAACAGTTTCTTCCTGCAGGGTATCACTCAGATCAACAGTCAGCATCAGTCATAAACTGTCAATAACCCTGTCACACCATAACATCCACTTGCTACCATTATAACCTACATTTGTACCGTTTGCAATGCAGGTTTTTTTAACATGTACATAATGCACTGTCACTATTGATATAAATCCTGCCTGCTGTATCAACTATATCTTAATAACATTCAGTAGTTTTTCTTTGCACAATTTGTATGGTTTACGACATACACAAACACTGAAAGACATTTTATTTTCTTATTTTTGTTGTTCGTCATTTGTTCTTTTTATATTCATTTATATATATATATATATATATATATATATATATATATATATATATATACATTGTGTACTTAATAGTATTTATTTACCTTTATTTGCTCAGCTCTGGTGGTCCTTGTTCTTAGCTGTTAGGTCTATTTCTCTGTATGTAAACTAATAGTAATGAAAAAAGTCAAATTCCTTGTATATGTACATGTATTTGAAAAAACAATGATTCTGATAAATATGAAGATTTAACCCTTATATAAGCAACATATTTAACATACAAGGACTATACCTACTGGGGTACCTGGGGAGCCCAAGAATAAACTGCTGTAAGGAACAACCATGATCGCAACATTTTAACATTTTTCTTCTCAAAACAAAATTTGTTTTGTAATTAATGTCATCTGTAGAAATAAACAGATTATTATTATTTTAGGAAAGTTATGGTTACTTTGAATATTGTGTTAAACAAGAATAGACAGAGCACATGAGGAAATCTGTCTGCTGCATTTGTGTTTGTCTACTTCAAAATGAAGCCCCTAACCCTGATCATTTATGATTCTTTAAATTAGGACCCGTAGCAAACATTTTATCTATCCTATTGTAATAAAACTGCATATGCTGCTGTTCGGTGCTTTATGGTGTCGGCAACCAATACATTCAATATTTGAAAATTATAATTTAAATTATAACAGGAAACAATTGTATGAAGTCATCAGAAACACATTGACTGAAAAAAAAAATGAAAGATTGGAATGATAGGTTAAAGCACCTGTAAGATATGACAAAAAATGCACTTATCCTATTCGTAGTAGTTTGTAGCACTTACTATATTCGGATTAGTCTGTTGCAATTATTGTTTTCGTAGTAATTTGCCTCTGCACTATACTTTTGCTCTGGTTTATGCTTTAAGATGCTTGTTTAAGAAAGGAGATGCACTTATGACTTCTGGTGACTAGTAGTTCTCTTGAATACCTATGTTGAATACACTTCCTGTAAGTCGCTTTGGATAAAAGCGTCTGCTAAATGACTGTAATGTAATTAATGTAATGTAATGTAATGTATAGGCTCCCTCTTGGGATCTGTGGGGACCGAAGTTAGTAGAATGAGACCTAAAGCTGCATAGAGATCTTTGGTCCATGGATTTGAAGACTGCTATAAAAGAGAAAATTAATGTAAACAAGTGTAAGTTACAGCTCACATTAGCTCAGTGACGAATATGAAAGAAAAGAGAGAAAAAATCAGTCATTTGAGCTGAGCAGATGAATGAGCAGCCTAGTAGGCAAACAAGGGAGGAGACAGGCCCGTGAACGCCGATGCGCGCTCCCGAGAATAAACCTCTGACGCCTTCATCCGGGTACTACTACGAACTCGTTCTCCAACATGGCGGCGTCAGGTGAGGCTTATGAGGGTGAACGATCCGGGTCGGTTGGGGTGGAATTTCACAGGGTTATACCCCGATTCAATTGATCATATTTAGTTTTGGGTTTCTTAAAGTCTCGTTTAATTGCTCAGCGTCGTTGTCCGGGAGTATAAATCGACCAATCGGTTGTTTTTGTCCCCGGTAAAGACGTCCCTGCTCGGAGGAAGGCGAAGCAACGATGCAACGACTTGCACAAACTGAAAATTGTAACCCTTAATGTGATCTTTTTCTATAAAAAAAAACGTTATTGCGTAAACTAGATTGTGTCTAAACCGTACTACGTGTCTTGGACATTGTGTGACAGGGGATGAAATGTTGCTAACTGCGTTGCGGCGCTGGCCACATTGCATGCCCGTAGCGGAGCTCGCCGTGGCGCTCACAGCGGATCAGCATCGGAGGAGGAGGAGGAGTTGGGCCGAGAGCTCCGGGCAGCCCAAGGAGTCTCCCCACGTGTGCAGGCTTTGCTCCTTAGTATCGGTGTTTGATGGATCTAGGCAGCTGGGCCTGTCGGGTCGACTCTTAAATACTTCCCTGGCAGCTTCGCAACTTTGAGCCGTCCCTCCCGACAGACCTAGTCTTGTTCCGACGATGGCGCACTTGGATCCTGGCGCTGCGACGTGCACTAGGCCCTAAAACCTAGCCAGCTAAACCGGGATACTTCCCTCGTCAGCACTCCTTTGCTGACTAAGCCTGCATAGACGTAAAGGCATGATATGCGTACATACCAAATAAACAACGTGTGTGTTGGCCTTCGTCACTGTTTGCAGAAGTCTGTGCTCCGTGAAGTTAACGTTGCGTAGCTCCATGATGGCTAATGCCACAAAGCTATCAAGCAGTCAGTGTATTACGAAGCTATCAAGCAGTCAGTGTATTACTTTTAGGTTTTTAGTGGGTACAAGCAGTTGGAGTTGGAGTTGGGCCTGTTAATTGTAAACAATGACTTAGCATTTTGTACTGGGACAGAGTTGTGCAGGTTTTGAAACCATGTGTGTGTGTAAAGAATGTCCTGACTCCTGGGATTTCCACAATAATGCTCACAGCCAGCTTTGTCGCTCCCCTTTTTCTGCATCAGACCAAAACAAGCTGGACCTGCTCTATGAGTTGAGCTATGTGAAACCCCCATGTGCAACCGCCAACTGTTTGCTATTGAAATAAACACTATGCAAGGTTTACTGCTCAAAAATGCAGCAAACATGCGGTCCAAGGGGTTGAACATGCCACACTTATTGCACCTTGCATTGCATTATGGGGGTTAACCCAATAGAGGCAGACGGGCAGTGAGGCAGACCACTCACTGTATGTTTACTTTACAATAGGAAAATAAGTCATACATTGGCATATTATAATAATAATAATAATTAAGCCTTTATTAGTCCCACAATGGGGAAATTATTTCTCTGCATTTAACCCATCCCGGAGGAGCAGTGGGCTGCAATGAAGCGCCCGGGGAGCAACTTGGGGTTAGGTGTCTTGCTCAAGGACACCTCGGCATGTTGCCGGTAGAGGGGTTTGAACCACCAACCTTGTGGTTACAGGACAAGCGCTCTACCTCATGTGCCACAGCCGCCCTCTGTACGCAAGAATTTAGAGAGACGCATGCAAACCCAGACAGTTGTTGTGTTGGTGTTTAAAAGATTTAATCTCTCAGCATCACATTTCACTGCTTTAATGAGTAATTTGTAATATTTCATGAAGTTGTTCAAAATTATGTCTAATACAAGCCAGTGAAGCAGTCTGACGTTTTGAGACTGTAAATATTAATTTACCATTTAGCCATCTGTAATTTTAAAAATAAATAGTTTAAATTTATGAAATGAAGTTACATTTCATATTAAAGGCTTCCTTGCCAGATATACGTATAAACAGCCAACCCATGGGCAAGCATATTACTTCCACGGCTGACGATGTACTGTGTGTTCCTCTACGTTTCAGCTAAGAAGAAGAATAAGAAGGGGAAGACCCTCACTCTGACTGACTTCCTGGCAGAGGACAAGGGAACCAGCAACGCTCCCCCCAGCTACCCAGCCAAGTCTACTAGCTGGGCCGATGAGACCGATGACCTAGACGGAGATGGTGAGCACACACTGAAATGCACCCAGAAAGTTTATCTTGCATACCTTGGATCTGTCTTTAATTTTTCCATCTAACGAAAAGAAAGATCAATATCAGAATGCAGTCACTGAATGTAATATGATGTGTTGTTGCAGAGTGTTATTGGTCTTTTCTTTCCAATTCTTATTCAAATATACAGCAGTAAGAAAATGTCAGGCTCAAGTTGGAGAATCATGTTGAGATGGTTTAGTTTTTCTGTTCAAATAATACAGA
Organism: Anoplopoma fimbria; assembly: GCF_027596085.1. Taxonomy (NCBI): domain Eukaryota; kingdom Metazoa; phylum Chordata; class Actinopteri; order Perciformes; family Anoplopomatidae; genus Anoplopoma; species Anoplopoma fimbria. The sequence continues at coordinate 2,474,280 of NC_072465.1, read as the reverse complement.
ATTGACTGTCTGCTGATGCAAGCGTGATAAAAACGTCTTAACGATTTCTAAGCCCTTAAATGTTATAAGGTAGCTATAACTATGAATATATTGTTATATTATAAGAAGTAAAATAGTTCTAGACGACAACATAACACAGCAAGTTATTATGAAACGGTTCAGCCTGCAGTGCTGCTTTTTTCAATGTTAAACTTTAATCTTTATAGTTTTCTATCAGATTTAGTAATGAGATTGGACACATTAACTTTTGAAAGAAATTAAATAACTCTTATACAGACTGTAAGTTTATCATTAAAACGTTTTATTATCAAAAACATGATAGGATTGGTCAAATAAATTAATTCTACGATCTATTAGCTATGAACGATCGCTATCTGGATGGTTTCTCGTGCACCCTAGCTCATATTCATTTGAAGCTTGTATACCATTGTCATATTCCTTTGCATGATGCATAGAAGTGTTTTTGTCAAGTTTCTGCTGCAGAACCTCACAAATTTGATCGTTTATCTACAAACGTATTGCACATTTTATATTCTGCTCTTTCCTCGCTATAACAACATTTCAAGCTACACATCACATGATCACGTTGTTGTTGTTGTGGTGATGTGTAGCTAGTTCTTGTTACAGTACATCATACAAAATAGTGTCATACCTGTACTTGCATGACATTTTTAGGAAGTTTAATTTCTGCCACTTTTATCTATTTATTTTATTCTATCTGATCCAAGGTTTAAGGCTAGCATCAGACAAAAGTAAGAGGGCAAGCATCCTCCGGTTGGAGCTCATGGTTAAAAACAATGTCACAAATAGATAGTAGCCCAAATGGACAATAAAAAGCCAAGAGGCAATGCTAGTCCATCATTAAACAAAGGCTAGAGTGGTGATATGTTAAGATATTTCATTGATGAAGCGACCCCCAGCTCCCTGCCAGAATCTTTCTGCCAGAGAAAACGCTATATGGACACATGTCCTAATGCTGATAATTGACTCCATCAATATCTATCTCACGGAACAATAACGTACACATCATAATACATAGACTTTTCTCAGAACATTTAAATGTCTGATGAAGTAAAAGAGCATGTGACATATTAAGGGTTCACATTCAGCAGTACCTATTTGTCATTTTTGAATAGTATTTATATTTAATGTTGATGTGTCAATAATGTGTGTATTTTTCTATCAAGATTCATTGCTGTGAAGTCTCTGTTGCCAAATACTTGTTTGCTTGTCAAATTAGAAGAATTCCAGGGATTAAGTGATCAAGTATCAAAGAGGAAATAATCTGTTGTTGGTCAGTAATTGAAAGTAAGTTTTAGGTTGGTATTTGTTTGAAATTTCCTCCCTTCTCACCCATCTAGTTTCGACCTCGTGGCACACGGAGGAGGATTCATTCCGGGCACCAGCCATTGACCGGTCCATCCTGCCCACAGCACCTCGCTCGGCTCGAGAACCCAATGTTGACCGGTCCCGACTGCCCCGCAGCCCACCTTACACGGCCTTCCTGGGCAACCTGCCCTATGATGTCACTGAGGACTCGATCAAAGACTTCTTCCGTGGCTTGGCAGTAGGTGTAGCACACACTAACGCACATACATGCAGTGCAGGGCATATAACGCGTAGCACTTCTAGTGGTTTCAGCTACTTCAACTCTTTAGTTGAAAACATCTAGTCTATTTTTGCTGTGTGTGAATCTGGAAAGAACACACACTGATGTTCTACTATAACCAATATGAATTATATATATATATCTATATATATCTATATCTCAATCTCAGTGTTTCCTGTTGATTACCTAGACTGTGGCGGCCGGCAGACTGCTCAGTGCATGATGTGCCGCAATGTCTTTAACCGAACCGACAAGTCTTGAACAGAAACCCTGTCTCGTTTGTTATGCTTTGTGAGTGTGACTCTTTCACCATTCATGTTTATACAACAAATGTGTTAAAGATTTTAAAAATGAACAAGAGCACAGTGTGAAAATTCTCAGTTACAGTTCAAATTCTTGCATTCATTATGTCACTTAAGTAAAAATACAAAAGTAACATCAAAATCGAATTAAAGTACCACAGTACTTATTATGTAGTTAAAATAATATAATTGCTGTAGCTCTATATCAATTAAAATTATAACTATTAAAACACTTTAATTTTGATGCGGTTAAAGGTGGATCTCATTTTAACTACTTTAATTAGGCTATGTACTACTTAATACATCATTATTTATAAGATAATATATCATTTGTATTAAGAATCTGAATCCTTAAAATAGCCTAACTAATTAATATTGTCAAATAAATGTAGTGAAGTTAACTGTACAATATTTTCCTCTGAGATGTAGTGGACCAAAAGTAAAACAATACATAAATTGGAAATGCTTTCATGATTGATTCCATTGCTAGAACAAGAGCACAAATATTTTTTTAAGTGCACAAAGTTCCTAGATCTAGCTAGCGTTTTAATTAACATAATAACTAAATTAATAAAAAAGTACAACATTTTCCTCAAGAGAGCCTGTCCCCAGACCCCCTAAATGGTCAGAGGTCCACCCACCATAGATTCACAAATCTGCAAAAAGAAACAGACTGGCAGGAGTGTCCTTCTTCCTGGAGCAACTTCTCTCTGCAAATTCAGACAATACCAAAAAAAAATTACTTAATGCTATGGAGTGTTTAACGCTGCATATGTGCCGCCAGACTCAATCTTAGAAAATACAGAAGTAATGCATATTTTTGTGCCGTCACATACACATTTTGGTCACTTCGTTGTGCCTACCGTGTATAAACTAGCACAAACTGCAGTACAGGGACTATCAATGTGGAACTATCAATTGCATACTAGTCTAGGTGTCTTCTGAGCTTGTATATGGGTGAACTGTACAGTGCTGGGCCCAGATCAGTGCATTCTCTGTTTTTATGTTATTCTGTCACTATCTTCACCAGATCAGTGCAGTGCGTCTGCCCAGAGAGCCCAGTAACCCAGAGAGGCTGAAAGGTTTTGGCTATGCTGAATTTGATGATGTGGACTCCCTCCTGAGGGCCCTGAGTCTCAATGAGGAGGTGAGAGGATGCAGCAAAGACTTGGTTTTATATTAGTTGTATTTTAATTATTTTTATATGAACTAACATGATTGTTTCATGCCAACAGAACCTGGGAAACCGAAGGATCCGTGTAGATATTGCAGACCAGTCGAATGATAAAGGTACATTGCTAACTTTTTTACTGCAATGTCTTCTGGTCACTAGGTTGGGAATATGTTTTTCAAACTTTACTCTATAATTAAACTAAATATCCTCTTTTTTTCCTCCTCAACTCAGAGAGAGACAATGGATCTATGGGAGGCCGAGACAGGGGCGGACGGATGTCAGACTTGGGGCCTGACAAGACGGACAGTGACTGGAGGGCTCGGCCCAGTTCAGATGCCGACGATGGACCTCCCAAGAGAGAGGAAGCCTTTGGAGAGAGTGAGTCAGAATGGTCTTTGTGTTACTTGACATCTTTCTACATACTTGATCCCAGGATAAATGTGTTGGTGGTTTTGGACAGAAGGGACCTATTACTTGTGTCCTAGGAAATTATTAGTAAAAAGTATGGATGTAACGGTACGCCATCATAAAACTAGCACAACGGACTGACTAAAATGTACACATGAACTCAAACTGTAGAGGGGCTCGAGCACTTTAACCATATACCTAAAGTCTGTTTGCTCTACGATCGAGTGTGGTCGCATATACGCAGCGATACTCTATTGCATTAAAAACTTTGGCTGGTGAATCTGCAGAGGGAGGCTGTTTGAACGCTATGGAGAGAAGGACTCGCTGTCCAGTCCATTTTTATTCGTTCTGCTGATCGAAACATTCTGTTGATGCCAATATAAATTAAATGTTTGAGGTGTCACTACAGGTAGTCAAGACCGAAAGGATGGCACCGAACTGAATGTCCTTTACCGACAAAATACACACATTTCTACATCCCTAGTTGAAACAATTTGTTAAACCAATGAATTATTCGATAGTGTCCAAATTCTCTCTCTTTGCAAATGTTGTGATAACAGCTTTATATAGCTTTATAGTGCTTTGTATATATTTTTGTGAAATGCTGCCTCTTCAAGGCTTTATTTAATGTCAGACCAGCAGTTCATTAGCAGAGGAATTCATAAGTGAAATGTCATCATTATTCTATTAAAAATTTTGCAGGATCACGGGACCGCTTTGAGTCGGATCGCTTCAGAGATGGGCCGCGGCGGGACAATGACCGCTATGATGGAGGAAGAGACCGCTTCCGAGATCGCTATGACGACCGGGACCGTAGAGACTTCGATAGAGGAGGTGTGTTTGTGTGCTTTTTTGGACCCTGTGTGGGGATTCAGTACTACCTGGTTGTATAAACTGCTCTTAAGCTGCCTGATCATAAGATCAAGAAACAGTTTTTGACATGCACATCTTAACAAAGTCATTGGCTTACATGACTTTTGTCATCCAACCATGCCAGGACACATTAACTGTCGAGTATGCACAATCAGAGATCAGATATTGCACACATTGGGATCCAATAAGCCACCATGTGGTTCAGATTAAATAATAATTTTTGTGAAGTGTTCTTAGGACATGATATGCGTTTATGAACCGTTTTACAGACGATCGTTTTAAACATCAAATATCACTATGCAATAAGGCAAGCCTCATTGAAGTATCAGATGTGGACCACATATGCAGACAGAGCGGAGTTCAGATCTGGCACATCGATCTCATTGAAAAGATGGCCCTTGATGAAACTGGACTTGTTTATAAACTAAACTCAGTTCTCTCTCCTGCCATCCTTCTAGGTTTTGACTCTCGTGGCGGTAGTGGAGGAGGTCGTCGTGCCTTTGGCACTGGCTTCCGCCGCGATTATGATGACAGCCGAGGTAGCAGTGATCGTTACGGGGAGCGGGAGCGTTATGGGGACCGTGAGGACCGGTACGAGAGGAAGGAGGAGAAGCGTGAGGGTGACGGTGAGTGCTCAATATACATATGTTGTTTGCTTGAGTTCCGTTTGACGGTCATTTTGGGACCTTATATTAAGCACCAATTCAATTAATATAATGTAAAGAAAAAGTTTTTTAAGAAGACATAATTAAGCATAATATTTATTATTATTTTATGTTATATTTTTACACTTCCCTCAGAATATGTTCTTAGGCTTGTTTGTTGTCTTTTGTCTAAGAGTAGAGTTTCTTCAGATATTTATTTACAGCCTAACAACTCCATATTAATATCATTTTTTTCTGATTTCACAGGAGCTGCTCTGCAGAGACCCAAGTTAGTCCTTAAGCCCCGTAGCGTGCCCAAGGAGGAGGAAGGTAGCAGTGGTGGTGGTGGTGGTGGCGGTGGCGGCGGTGGCGGCGGTGGCGGCGGTGGTGGCGGTGGTGGTACTTCCCCAGCTGCACCTCCGAGCTCCGGCAGCAGGACCTCATCCATCTTTGGTGCGGCCAAGCCAGTTGACACAGCAGCCAAGGAGAGGGAGGTGGAGGAAAGGCTGAAGAAAGAGGAAGAGAGACTGCAGAGGCAGCTGGAGGAGGACAAAGGCCGTGGACCCGACAGAAAGATGAGAGACAGGTCAGTGGGTGTCATGGATAGTCAACACGTCATTTTTGATGAGATGATGATGACTCAATTTGTGATAGTTTTCAAATAGTTTATATATGATTTAAATATATTTCGGGAAGATTTATTTGTTGCATCTACTGCATGGGCAGACACATTGCACTGAAGTCAAGGGGATGGAATAAACACTTTTTTTTTTGTGTGAAAAATGACCTGCATTAATATCATATGACAAACAGATGTGATTGTGTTCAGTGAAAAAAAACACAATGTTTATAGTCTCACTTAAAACGGGTGTGTGAAGGCAATCCCTCAAGTAAACTTTTAACCATTTCAGCTTTTGTTAGGATAATGCCGTGTTCACACTAAAAGCGAAGCGAATATTTGCAACGCGTCCTCGCGTCAGTTTACTCGCAGGTCCATTTGTTTATTCGCTTGACTCACTGGAGAGGGGGAGGGGCTTATCGTTGTCAACTCAGCTATTTATTTCCGCTATCAACCATGCAAGAAATAACTACTATATCTGCTTTATACTTGTTGTGGCCGAAATAACATAATGATGGTGGTGGTTTGTAAAAAGTCAGAATTCATGTTTTGTTAGTTCTCTCTACAAGACGACAAGGAAATCACTTTTAAAATGCTTGTTTTCTGAACGGAGCTCGGATCGATTGGTGCTGGACTTTGCTTACATGACAGCATGACAGTAGGAGAATCTCAACGCTGATTGGCTTTCGCAACACAGCGTTGTCGCGCAAATGAGGCGCCGCCAGGCTCGAGTTCGCGTCTACTTGCGTATATTCGCATCTTTGCATTGACTTTACATGTAAACTAAACGCGCGAAAAATTAAGAAAATTCGCTTCGCTTTTGGTGTGACCACGGCATAAGAGCTGCAGCAACCCAATAAAAGTAGTGTGTCGTAAAGTTTGGCCCTATCCTCAGAAATGTCACCTTTTTCCTCTCACTGTTTGCAGTCTTGTGTAAGCTTTTTCTTTTGTTTTCAGGGACCCAAGCTGGCGCACTGAAGAACCTCAAACTCAGCGTTCTCGCACAGGAAGTGAGTCTTCACAGCAAGGAAGTTCTTCTGGAAGAGGTGAGATACCTCCGCATTTATTGCTGATGGAGCTTGCCTTCAGATAACTGGTTTCTCCTTATAAACCTGAAGGGCAGTATTGTGCCTCTCGGTGGCTGTGTATCCTATTTTTGTGTCTGTTGTGTTCTTTAAATAAAACCACCAAGACAAACAAAAACTGGTGAATATCTACCATCAAGTTTATACCTCTTACCATCAAGTGGTAAAAGAGCTGAAAATGATATTGTGATGTAAAACTCTTCAGAAACAACATGCTTCTCATTTCTTCCACCAGGCTCCCGGTGTCGAGATAATGACCGCTCTGGAGATAATGAGGTTTTCAGTGGTAGAGAAGGTGAGCCCTCCTCCCCTGGGACCTCACCACTGCCCCCCTCTACCATATGCTCCAAAGAGCCGCTGAAGGTGATGCCTGCACCTCCTCCAAAGGAGAACGCTTGGGCCAAGAGAAGTGCAGCCAGCACAGGCTCTAGCGAGGGTGATGGCCGACCTCCAGTCTCTCCTGTCTCCCCAAGTGGTTCAGCTCCTCCCAAGCTCAGGTGAGAACTCAAATACTGCATGTTAGGAAGACTGCTCAGAAACAGCCATTTCAAAACCTTTCACACCCAGAATTGGCTTTCAAAGGCTTGAAGAAAAGTACAATTAAGGTTCTGTATACCTTTACCTGACTTTCCCCTGTTCTTACTTTCTCCTCAGCTCCCCAAGTTCTGCAGATGAAATAGGATCTGGTAAAGGTAAGGTCAACTGATGAGTGGGAGATTTTACCCAAAGCAAACTTCAGTGTAGAACATAAATACAATTGAGCAAATTATGTCAACTATAAAAAGACTCTACAAAAGGAAATTGAAGAAGGAAGACAGTTTGTAACCACATGCAAACATCCGCAATAATATGTGATAATAGAGACTTTGGATGGAACAACCGCAAGGTTATCTCATTTTCAATCAGTCCACTGCTTTTGTTTTGTGTAATGAACACATTCCGTTGCTAATTTGGCTCTCGACATCCAAACTTTGGGACCAGTGGGAAGATCAAGTTATCTTAATCAAAACGGTTTAGTAAGGTGGCCATTTTAAGGCTCTTCTCAAGCTCAGCTGCCTTGAACATGCTTACAACGTGTAGTATATTCACATTGTAATAACATATTAAGCTGTGGCAATGAAAACAAATAACTGATGAGAATTAGTTTCAGATGTTTTAGACGAGAGGAAAGTGTTGACCTCTTATTTAGCAGTCCATCCAATAGTTATTGCAGACTTCTGAAGATTTCTGTTTTGTTATCATCAATGCCATTCTGTAAATGGTTTCAAACTCTTCTGTGGTCAAGAAAAGGCAACTAAGGTTTGCATGGAAACTGGGATCTGGGATCTTTCAATTTATGCAGTGAAGTCCTTAAAAGGTCAAACTTAACTCTACAGATTGTTATTATGCATCTTATATAAGGGAGGTCCAGTGTTTTTCTATCAAGACTGGAGAAGGTCATGAACGTATTGCTGAGAGTATTCATTACAAGGGGAGCACTGAAATATGTCTCACATTAGTCTGCATTGTATGGTGCAGAATAATATGCAACTGCAACATGATTCTGATATGGGGAATAAAAGATATCAGGTTCAGACTCAAGTCATCTTGCCAAATGTAAAAACATTAAATACCTGTAGAATTTGCAGAACTCTATCAGAATAGCAGAATATCAAATGTAAATGATAAGAGTTACACTGTACAAGGTCAGCTTGCATTCAAGCAGTTGTGCGCCTCTCATTTGTCCCTACATCAGTGACTTACACTTTTCGAATCCAACCCAGTGGCTTTTTAATGCTGCAGTGTGTTGTGAGTGTAGTCCACTGTATACAGTCCAACAACCTCCCTTCACTCAAGTGTCTGGCTTCTCCTTTAAGATGAGAACAAGGCTGACGGTATGCGTCGGGACCGGGGGCCCCCACGGGCACGAGGGGGGCCTGCAGGGCCTGGAGCAGGGCGTGGCCGAGGAGAGGGTCCCAACAGGGACCGAAGAAAGGAGGCAGACAGGTCAGCCATCCAAAGCTAGCCACTCCGAAGTTCTTAATAAGACTGGGAGAACATTTACTGGGCATCTGTAAAGAATGGCCTATGCTCAGTTTCACGACTGATGATGCATTCATTGTTCTTAGCGTTGTGGACATTAGGAACACAAGGACACCAGGATATCTGGTGTGAACATCTAATGCTTAACTTTTTCCAATAATTGAAATGATCAATTATAGCACTAAAACATTAACAGTACAACATAAATTGGAGTTTTACTTGAGGCTTTTCTTCTGGAAATGAGATCTGAGCACATTGTGAACTGGATGCTAGCAGCTTTCAGATGATAAAAATGAGCGTAGTTTGTGCTTCATTAGTTTGTCTGTAGCTGTGTGTGTGTGTTTGAGGATTCACAGCACAAGTCAACTTTCCAGCACTGAGGTCTACCAATAGATTTTAACCTCAGTGTTCGCTCTGATTGTAGAAAGGATAACAGAAGAGACCGAGACTCCAGACCACCCCCAGAGCCAAAGAAATTTGAAGAAATCCCAACCCCTGTAAGTCCTTCACTGCCAAGGATTAGTCAGACTAAATTATACTACATTCAAGAGTTTCCCTAAAGCCTTAAGTTGTTTCACCAGTGCTCCCCCCTACATCATAGGTTATTACAAAATCCTTTTTTTCCCCCAGTGCCCATCATCAGTCATAAAATATTTTTCCCTAATGTTGTTACATCCTTCTTGAGAAAGTTTACATCTTTTCTCTTGTATACGCTCTTATTTGTTTAGCATCCAAAGCTGACTGTACTGATCTAGGTTCCGTTTTGTTTTGCCATCAGAAGTTCAGCTCAGCCAGTAAGTACGCCGCTTTGCTAATGGACGGAGACCAAGGAGACGACGCAGAGGACGTAGAATAGAGAGAAAATAACGAGACGAGGCCTGAAAGTACAAGAAGAGGAGAAAAAGACGACCGCAGAAAAAAAATAATCTCACATAGCTTATGAAAAAACTCCTCACTTGGAAGAGGCTCCTGGGAGGACATTACTCCCTCCTTCCTTCCCTCCTACAAACCTGCCCTTTTTTTCTTTCAAAACACCCACCCTCCCTCCCCTGCCCCACCTTCAGGACTATTCAGCTTCTTAAGAATAGTCACATACTGGACTTGTTTTAAATGGAAAAAGGAGTAGCTGACACATGGAAAAGTGATGGATAACATTGAATTAATTGTAATAAATAAATGGAAAAAGTGGGGAAAAAATGAATTTGTATATTTGTGGATCACAGATGTGGTGAGGTTGGATGATATGACAGAAGATGTAGTTTACTAAGTGGAATCTGTTTTTCAATATCTTATCAATTTTTGATTCATTTTATTGCATAGTTCCCAGATTATATGCATTACTATTCATTATAAGCCTTTCTATTTACAAGTAAAGTAACGGTAATTATAGAATTATTTTAAATCAATCACCTAAATCAAATTTATTAATGAAAATTGTTCAAGAATATCCCGTCTTCCAATACTGAATCATAAATGTTGAGACGGGTTACTAGTATAAAAACGTGTCATGTGTGCAGCACCATATAGCAAAGCATTGATTGAACTGATTCACGGTATTGCAAGAGAGGACTGTGTAATGGATTAAAGTATTGCAGGAGTGACTAATATAGACTAAGAAAAACAGCCATTACTATTATCCTCAATCATTGCATTGATCAAAAACCATTAAAGGCTCATAATGATCATTTCCAGCTGTCTTAAAGATTCACCACAGCTGTCTAAATCATTCACTCTTTCAGAAGTGAGGAATGCAAATATTTGGGGAAAGTCTGAAGTTTCCTAGGATGTGAGGATTTCCATGAACATGTCTTCCAATTTGCAATAAATTGGGGTCATTATGTGCGTTCAAATAGTATGTGGTTATTTCTTGTGTGCATTACTACGGGGATTCAGGAGTTTTAAAAAAAATGACATAATTATTGCTAATGCTTTTTGGTGCTTGTGTGTATTCACATGGCTAGGCCCTACACACTTTAGTTACCGCGTGCCATTTCAGTCGCATGATGGCGAGTTGCATCACCAAAGCGTCATTTTTATATGCACCAACAACAAAGTATTTGTCTCGGCTTTCTGTTCTCCTGGTGTGGTCTGAGAGATGGAACATTTTACAGTATTTCTTCAGTCCCAGCCCCCTGCTGAGAGCCAGGCTCCTGGTGGCAGCTGGTTAGAATCCTGCTGAGCTTCACATCCCACACAGACACAGAGGGCACCCACTAAGGTGTAAGATAGGACTCCTAGAGCCTTCAGTAGCAAGACATTATCTGTAGCATACTGGTGCCTGGCAGTGGGAAAGGTGACTGGTAGCAAAATCAAATAAATTGGTATAATATCAATACCTGCTAATAAAGATCTACACATAGTTAGTGTATGCTAAAGCTCGGTGATGGCACACCAGAGTTGTCAGCTGTGTTTATCACTTTTACAAACAAACCAGTCCAGTATTTTCCTCAGTTTATTGATTTTTGAGTATATTGCTTATGAAGTAGCCACTCATGGAACAAAAAGTTGTGCTGACTCACTGGGGAAAATTGTAATGAGAAAAAAAATGCTTTTGCTTATTCGTATCTATGTCTTTGTTAATGGTGGCGCTAAAAAGGGAAACAAGTCAAATAAAAAGTCTTCATTCTAGATGATAAAACATCTGGGTAAAGTATAAGGACAAAAAAAACAAACCATCCCTGCTATTTTTGTACATTCCATGTAGTTCTGCATGATAGCAAAGCCAGCAGAGGATTCCTCTTCACCGTGAGGTTGCAAAGTGTCTGTGTGGCCAGTTGGGGAATAACTTAAGTATGACTCAAGTTCTGTAATCAAGCACAGTTTTAAGTACTTGTAATTTGTACTTATATTTGCATTTTCAATTTATACTTCGATACATTTCAGTGGGAATACTGTGCTTTTTACTGCTCTACATTTATGTGACAGCCTTGGTTACAATTTACTTTACATATTAACAATAAACCACCCAACTGTGTAAAAAGTAGTTATTAGCTACAACATGAAATTGTTGATCATTATTTTTTAATCATTCTCATTAATACCTTTGTGTTTTTTTTACTCTAACTACTCTAACTTTCCCGCTGGGATTAATGAAAAACTCTATCCATCTATCTATTGCACACATTAATGCATGCTATTTTAACACTGTAGTAATTCTACTTTTACCTAGTACAGATCTGAATACTTTACTTTACTGGCTGTGTAGGTAAAATGAAAACTGTAAATTTCGGGTTTATACGCAAGTTTTTGTTAGCCATCCCCCCACCGCTGTTGCCATGTGAATTAGCAGCTGGTCCACACAGGAGGGTCCTTCCTTCCACTTCAAGCCACAACATGACTCAGGTTTGCGTCAGTCAGGTCCCTAGATGATGTATCAAGTGAAACTTTGCCATCATCATGTTCTCTTTTTAAATGTATAATCTGTCACGACTGTGTCTACTGATATCAACAGTGTAATACATTAAGCATCTGTGAAGTCCCTGAAAATTTGACTTATGCACTTACTAAAACACGGTGGTATCGTCTGCTAATTTAGCTCGCGGCCACAGATTTGTCTCACTTTAAACCAAGGAACGCCTTGCATGGTCCAACCAGAGGCCTAAAACATGGTTTTAGAAAGAGCTTATTGTTGGAGATTTTCCCTTCACAACCCTAAAACCTCCAGCTTAAAGCAGTATTTTGTCTGGAGAGCCCAGTTTGGAGGAATACAGTTGTGTGTGTGTTACAGAGAGAGAGAGAGAGATGCAGTCTGAAGGAATTTAACTATTGGAGTAGCAGATCTAAGATTTAAGCACAGAGCCTATCATTGTTTTCAGTTCAATGAAGAGCTATAGACGGAAGAAAATAGAGGACATTCATGTTGTTGTCATGCATCTTATTAAACATGGCCTTGGGATTCATTACATCTCAGCATTTTCACATCCAAGGGAGATGCAGAGATACTGTTTACTTGAAATGCATGCAAGAAAGTCTCCACTTCCTCACAACAGAGCTGACGGAAGGAAGATGTGGGATCAATACAGTATGTTCTCATGTGCAAAGTTACAGAGTCTGGAGGGCTGACGTGTGTGAAAGAGGCTCTATCTAATCACTCCCCCATGAGGAAGAGGAGGGTTAGAGGGGCTGAAGTGAAGCCAAAGGAAAGGGGAAGGGCCTGACATCAACAAGTCAAAACAGCTGCCCCCTTTCTCCCCCATGGAGAGACGGCAAGTAGAGCCTGATGGAGCGGGAGAGAGAGAGAGAGAGAGAGAGTGGAAGAGTGGAGGGTCTGTAAGTGTGGAGTGGGTGAGAGCAGCATATGAGACATTTGAGGGTCTGTAGAGAAGAGACGAAAGTATTGGCAAGTTGAAAAGGGGGGAGGGAAGAGAGAGGTGGTGAGTGTATGCTTGCATGCTTTGCACTGTTAGGATAGCCAGGGAGAAGTGTAAGAGGAGAGGTGGGGGAGATAGAGTGGAGGGTCTGCGCTTGGTGACAATTTTTTGCAGGGGTGAAAGAGGGGTTGTAAGAGGAGAGGGGGGGAAAGGAGAGGGGAAAAAAAGTAATCTGGGGTGGATTTCAAGGCAGGACAGGCTGTCAGAGAGGAGGGTGGAGGTGTCAGGAGTCACTGGGGAAGAAGGAGCATGTTGGAGAGGAAGACGTTAGCTGTCGCAGAAACATAAGGAGGCCCTTCAAAACATGAAGCTCTGAGAGGAGGAGAAGAAGAAGAAGAGGAGGACCTACTGGAGTAAAGCACGGATAAGAAGGAGTGGATAAGAGTTGAGGAAATTAAAGATACCAGGCAAATAGGCATCATCTGGAAGTATGGGGTGCATTCACAGCATGAGCACCGGCAGGATGAAGACACATGGACCTGATACTGACGCAGGAGGAATCCCCATAAAGGCAGAGCCCGAGGTGCATCCTGAAGTCTTTCAACTTGCTGAGGTAAGTGAATAACCGCTCTGTAGGGAACTGTAAACACTCTGGTTGTGCATGGCAGAAATGGCAGACTCGGAAGAACAAGAAGCTGAACTTTGTTTGATTGTTATACACTACATTCACCACATACTAGTCTTTAGAGATCAACCGAAGAAATCCAACAAATTACCACAACGTTTCCAAATTAGATCACACCAAAGTATTTCTTCCTCTCTCTCTCTCTCTCTCTATTACGAAATATTCCCCCTCTGTGTTTTTGCCAGCATTAAATAGAACAGAAGCATCTTGTGCTGCTCATGCTTGCATACCGAAAGATAAACGTGTTTTGCAGGTCCCTGCATCAGACGCATGAATTGGATGCACTAGTATAATGTTAATGAGATTTGTTAGTAAGTAAGTTTGATTTTTGATGGCCTCATTAAATTATCATTCCTACCGCGTCACATGGGACCAGTGGCGAGGAACGAGGGAAATAGATGCAGAGAGTTGTGGACGATCCACTTGATCCCTGTTAATCATGTCTCTCGGGTGTCAAGGTTCAAGAGGAAGTGGTTTAGGTTACTGTTGGGTTCTGACCCGCCGTCTGCCTGGCTGCTGGCTCTATTTAGGAACATGTATGGATTTAGGAGCAAGCCACTTTAAAGCCTCTGGAGGACTTTTATAGAGACTAAAATAAAAAGTGTCTGTTGCTTTAGCACCAAGGCTTATGCACCAGAATGTGTGCGTTCTCACATGTCAGAGTAAATAACTCTCTGGCATTAGATGGATGAGCAGAAAGAAATGTATTTAAAGTAAAATCACTTTATTTTCACACAGCGCTGCCAGGTGCTGCAAAGGGAACTTCTGGATCTTGTTGGAACAAAAACATTACTTAGATCTCATGCGGCTTCAAATCCCCCAAAGCCCTAATTGTGTGTGTCTGTACAAATGTCTTAGTGTGTGTGTGTTTCGTGTCTGACCATGCCAAATTATGATAACATAGTCCCAGCTGAATGGGTGGACTCTGCAGTGGAGAGGAATGAAATATGTCATACATGCAAACAGTCCAGGAGTTCTCTTTGTCGTTGGTAGCGTCTGTCTGTTTTGTCTCTGTCTCCCTCTCAGTCTCTCTCTCACATACACAAACACACGCTCATTCCCGCACCTATTTTCAGCATTTTCATGGCTGTTTAGAGGTGACAGCCCCTACTCATGCAGGTTATAAATATCCTGCCAGAACTAGAGCATACCGCTGGCTCGCCACCTGCTCCCGTCCCTTCCTGAGTGTGTGTTGTGTGTGTATGTTTGTGTATGTGTTACTCAAAGCTAGAGGTTGTGGCTCCTGCACTCCGGTATATCATCACCAGTGAGGTGTCACCGAAAAAACCACTCACGCAGACTGCGGAATTTAGTGCTGAGGGGGTGTGTCACTGTAGACTGTATTCATTTACAGTGTGTGTGTGTGTATGTGTGTGTGCGTTGCAGCTGTATATTTATGCATGAATTACCACAATGTGTACATTTCATAAAATATATGTTTCTTTTTTATTCATTCAGACAGAAATGTATTGAAAACACTGCATTAGATAACTTTCCTGAGTTTGTTTTTTTAAAATGCTACTACTGCTGCTGCACTCACAGAAATAAAAAGCCCATTCAGCCACAGTCATTTATAAATCCATTATGCGTCAGTTGGTGCCTGACCCTCTCCTTGTCTCCATGGTAGAATTTGAAGTGCTTCGGGCTCTCTGCAGTGGCCCGACATGCTTGTAGAATGACATAGGTTTTGGCTACAAAAATACAGATGGGGTGGGGTTCTTTAATAATGCAATAAAATACTGCAGCACTGCTGATAGAGTTTATTAGTCTCAAAAGTACATAAATGTCACAAACACCTTAACAGTCCAATGCAGTGTATATTCAGATTCAGACTTCAAACAAAAAAATCATCAACAAAATTAGACATTTGGAGGGTTTAAAATGCTCAATATGGTACAGCAATAAACAAATACTATTTGGTGATCGGATTGAATTATGTGGCACATTAATGTTACTTACTGTCGCTTTCTCTTTCTACTGTTTGCTAATGTACTGATAGAAATAGAGAGAAAAATCAACAACTGGGAGAAAAGCCAAAGGGCATCATTATGTAAAAAGGCAACCCCACGCTGTGAGATTCATGAGTCATTTTATTTGCTGGTTTTAAATGTAATGGCTTCTCTTTGATCCCAATTGTCATTATTTGACAGATTACCACAAAATTCGCTCCAATTTAAGTGCTAACTCACCATCATACTGCAAACAACTCTGGGAACATACTTTGATAAAGCTTATGGTTTTCTTTATTTGTAGAACAGATTGCCAACTTTTTCATCCTGCTTGATGTTAGCACAGAATCTCTTATATGCACCTGAATATATATATTTTGATACGTATATATAGGAAAAGTCATCCTGTTCCCTTAACTTCCAAAGTAGGGAAATGGAACTAAGGGATGTGTGGGTGTGTGTTCGTAGATTAAGATATGCTTAATTTATTTTAAGGGACATTTCTCTAGTTGCAACACAGGCAATACAATCTTCGGTCATTAGGTAATTTAAAAGAAAGTTATACTACTATTTGTCCACCAGGCAGTGCCGTTGTCTCATCCTGCGTTGTGAGTTTGAACTTCAAACTGACACACTGGTTTCAAAAGATGAGTAATTGCGGTAAGGTTTCAACATGGTACTGATGAAATGGTGTTCATCCAAGAGGAAATGTTGTTCATCCAAGATGAAATGTTAAAAAAGTCATCCGAGACGTCTTTCTCTTTAAAGAATTCAAGGACCTTGAAGAAGAAGCCTCAAAGTGATTAACCGGTCCAGATTCAGCTTCAGTGGACCTCATTCTACATTATGCAGCTTTACTACAACTTGGCTCAGATGTGCAGCCATAAAACCTAAATAGGCCTGTATAAACATGGGAAAACATTTGTTACTTAGTTGAACCAAAGCAAATGGCAAAGGAATTCAATTCAATGTCTAGTCATATTGAGCGCTTTGGTATTTTTAAGTTATGTCACAATCTTATTAGTAAACCTTATAAGAAACCTAACATTAAGATTTCATGTTGATATTTTAGATCTTGATATTGATATATCCAGATTATATTTTGTATATATTTTAAGAAATAGTTAGCATTATTTAACATTTCTTATGTAGAAGGGGATTCAGATTCAGATAAGCAAAGTATTTTGTTTATTGTGGAATTTTATTCTGCAGAGCTTTTCTTTATGCGCAAAGAAAGGGATTCTGATAAAAGTTGTTGCTGTCCTTTACTGTAAGTCTGGTCCAACTAACTCGTCAGTGTGATAACTCACAACTCTTCTTTTTTATTCTGCAGGGAATCTCAGGTCAGGTTTATTAAGGGACACGGTTATGCGTACAGCAACTCAGTTCGCCATTACATAAGTCCAATCGATTCAAGCTCCAAAATTGATGAGTTATGTAACAACATTTAAAATATAAATAGCTGGAGGGGATGATGATCCTTCTCTCCCCTCACATGCTCTCTTTTTGCCAGATTCACCGGCCTATCATGTCTCTTCCTAAATCCCCCGTACACACACACACACACACACACACACACACTACTACTACACACAGAGACCCAGATTTGACACATTCAGTGGATTCCATGGTTTACAGCAGCTTCCATTCATCATAACAGCAAAGGTGTGTGTCAATAGTCCAATACTACTCTGCTGCCCTAAGATCAATACATAAACACGTAGCGGTAGTGTCCCATCTCTGCCTGCAAGCTTATGATCAGTACAGGTCATCAAATAACCATCTACTGTAACTCTCTACAGTGGATCAAACAGTTTAACCGAGAGGATTTTGCCCCTCTAGCTAGCATAGCTAGAGGAGGTTGAGCCGTCCGGGAGAGGATCCCGGTGACCGGGAAATAGGTTCCGCGATCACCGCGCATTGCATGCCGGGTAGATTTTTTATTTTATTTTTATTTTTTAAATTCAATAACTTTATTGAGACATTTGTTCATACATATAAAACACAATATATTTATATATATATATATATATATTATATATATATATATATATGTATATATTTAAATTTTCAAGTTCTTATTTTTAAGATCTTAAGTTGATACCACGAAGGCTGCAATATCATCTATTATCTTTATTTAATGTTTTATTCTCTTTATTTAATGTTTTATATTCTTTATTTAATGTTTTAATATCTTTATTTAATGTTTTATTCTCTTTATTTAATTTTTCATTCTCTTTATTTGATGTTTTATTCTCTTTATTTAATTTTTCATTATCTTTATTTAATGTTTCATTATCTTTACATTCTCTTAATTTAATTTTTCGTATATATTTCAATTTTCAAGTGCTTATTTTTAAGATCTTAAGTTGATACCACAAAGGCTGCAATATCATATATTATCTTTATTTAATGTTTTATTATCTTTATTTAATGTTTTATTCTCTTAATTTAATTTTTTATTTTCTTTATTTAATGTTTTAATCTCTTTATTTAATGTTTTATTCTCTTTATTTAATTTTTCATTCTCTTTATTTAATGTTTTATTCTCTTTCTTTAATTTTTCATTCTCTTTCTTTAATGTTTCATTCTCTTTATTTAATGTTTTATTCTCTTTATTTAATGTTTCATTCTCTTTATTTAATATTTTATTCTCTTTCTTTAATTTTTCATTCTCTTTATTTAATGTTTCATTCTCTTTAATTAATGTTTTATTCTCTTTATTTAATGTTTCATTCTCTTTATTTAATGTTTTATTATCTTTATTTAATGTTTCGTGTTTGTCACAGTAGCGGTTCAGTGACGTCATGTTATGATGTTTTCACGGATGTTTCACTGGACGGCTCATCCTCCTGTATACCGGTGTGCCGGATTACCGGTGTTTTTCACGGTACCGGTACCGGTGGAGCGGCCGGCTCAACCCTCTAGCTAGCATAGCTAGAGGAGGTTGAGCCGTCCTGGAGCTAGTGGAGACGTCCCGGTAGAATCCCGGTGACCGGGAAATAGGTTCCGCGATCACCGCGCATTGCATGCCGGGGGTTTTTTTTTTTTTTTTTTAAATTCAATAACTTTATTGAGACATTTGTTCATACATATAAAACACATTCCCAGACAGCCTATGTATATATTTCAGTCAAGTTCTAAGCGTGTCTCTTGAAGCCATGTTGGGTTGATACCACTGTAATGTGATGGTGGGGCTGCAATATCATATATTATCTTTATTTAATGTTTCATTCTCTTTATTTAATGTTATTTATTTATTGAGACATTTGTTCAGTTACTATAAAACACATTCTCAGAATGTTAGTTGAGTCTGTTGGTGTCACCTTGATCGGCTAAAGCCTGTCATCAGTGTTGACAGGAGAATGTTGGGTCCTTATCCACTACACACTGTAATGTGATGGTGAACCTTATCCACACACACTGTAATGTGATGGTGAACCTTATACACACACACTGTGATATGATGGTGAAGCACAGTGTGTATTACTCCGCGACGCTCCTGACTACGGTGGCCGTGATGCTGCTGCGGTGCGGCTTTGTAGTTTACTAAGTCTACTAAAACATGTTGACAGAGCGCCGTGTACCACACAAAACCGCTTCGAGGTCAGTAAGCACAACCAGAATTAATCCATATATAAAGCGCTCCGGATTATAAGGCGCACTGTCGTTTTTTGAGAAAATTAAAGGCTTTTAAGTGCGCCTTATAGTGCGGAAAATACGGTACATTAATTTGCTCTCTTGCTGAGAGTTAGATGCTTCTGAATGCTAAAAATGAAACTGGCAGCAGCCAGTTAGCTAGCTTAGCCTTCAGACTGCACCTCACTTATACTTGTGGATGTGAATAAAATGTGTAATGTGAGAGACCTTGCTCATAGTGATGAACCTACAGAGAATCATCACCTGAATCTGCAGCTCCCCTCGACTTTACTGAGTTTTACAAGAGTGTCAGCTCATTGTTTTGGGTCATCTCACTGCTCTATGTTGATTTTCTGCAAAAAAGCTCTAAAACTCACTGTTCACTACCTGCTCACCACCAAGCAGCAGACACAGCTAGCAAATAGCTAACTTAAAAGCTTTCACAGGTTCTAATGAATGTCAAAAATTCTGTGGTTTTGTTTTGTTGAGGGTTGTGAAGTGTAGTCGGAGCGAATCAGCTGCATTTACATTCACATTAGTAACCACACAAAGCTCAGGGCAGGGCTACATAAAACATTTATGATACATTTCTAGTCATAAAGGATTTAGACTGTGAACTCTCTTCTCCAGAGACATGGCTGTTTTATAGAGCATTGTGGTTTATAGAATGAGTTTCCTTCCACTCTCTCAGTTAAGATGGTGGGAGAGGTGAGACTCTGGTGTTGGATAGTCAATAAAAAAGTGTTTTAGAGTGTGTGTCCAAACCAGTGTGCATGCACCCTCTCCTTCTAGAGTTGAATTCAATGCCCCGCCTGTTTGAAAAAAGCCAGGCCACGGAAAAAGTATAAAATGCCTGAGCTGAGAAATGTTTTTTCAAGACCAGAGAAATGCATCGAGTCATTTAACAGGAAAAGAAACACCAGTGTGTGCAGGTACGCTGTTTGTGGCCCACCACCTCTCACATTGCCTCTCACACACACACACGAACACAAACAGACGCAGTAAAAACACCCACTCCCTCCTGATGTTTACAGTCACCACCTCCTTCCCTGCTCAAGGAAAGTTTTAATGGTTCAAGTGTTTCACATGTTGTCAAAATACATTGCTTTTGCAGAGCATTAATATTTTTATGTTATCATTATCCTTCTTTTCACTGGGACACTTAAGTGTTGCTTTATAAAAAGCAAAATCCATGGGTTATGACTCAGGGAACCACTCATTTGCTTTTGCGGACATACCCTCACTAGGACTGTGTGTGTGTGCGCAAAAACATGCATTTTATGTTTTTTTCTCCATCGTTAAAGCTTTATTTTCACATCTCCTCTCTCATTTAAATTTCTATAGAAATTCATTCAGTTAATTTAGTGTATTCTTAGTACATCAAATCTTTCAGAAAATAATCTCAAACTGTAGGCCTCTGGCTCAAGCCTTAAAAATGACATGCCCAAAATGAAAAGAGTTTTTCTTCTGCAACAACAGGGTATACTTAAATAATCCTGGTATCGTCATAAAGTTAACACTTCTGAGATTTTTTGCTGAGGTGTAAGCATCAGTATATATATGGGTCAGAATAAATGAAGTTGCGACACAGCATAAATTACAAATTTCATAACTGCCAAAATTAATTTTACACTTCACTATCCCATTAGAATGATGCAGTTGCAGCCCTAAACCTTTAGCAAACCATATCACAACATCAGACCATCACTTTTTCAAAAACTGATGCTAAAAAAAGTAAAGATGATCAAGGTTGGCGAGGATTTATAGTAGAGGCATGTAGAGGCGGAATCATCAAATTGGCCTTTTGGTTACATTTGGGTACCATCTGTGCTATTTGTTTTCAAGTAACTGCACAACTCAATTAAGTTAATTTACATGCCACTTTAGGTTTTCATTATTTATAAATAGTATTGCTTAAGCTTTATTGTGCAGAATCTATCAATCACACCTTTACATATGTTCCCATTTAAAGATGTGGATGCATGCCTGTATTGACAGCCAATGCCTTTAGGATGAGTGCATTATGCTACCGTTATTCATCCACCAGATGGAGACAGAGACTCTGTTTTCACAGTAAACCCTGAGGATAGGCTGTTTACTGCTGGAGGAGCGGAAATTTTCCTCTATGCAAATACATACGGCTGGAATCGGTTTCAAATTTGTTTTGCAAGAGTTTGGTCATAAACCAATGTATTGGACAAATTCAAATGTTGAAGTGATATTTGCACCTGCAGGGAAAGTCATGGGATCACTACGTTTTTACAATTGATCCACTGGGGAACAAGGCTGTCTTTACCAAATTGTATGATAAACCATGTGATGGTTCTTGAGATACTTCAGTCTGGACAGACACACCCAGCCCAGGGACCTGAATAAAGCCAAACGTAGACCACAAAAAAATTAACATTATGCCCATCTATTCAATTACATTTAGCTCAGCACACACATTAGAGGAGGGTGGCAGCACCACAGACTGAGACAGAATGAGGACAAGTTAAAAGACGAGACAACAGGATTCCTCAAAACACAGTGTGATACGAGTAGAGTTTTTAGCTGAGGAAGCTGAATGTACAGCAGGTAGGGCATCAGTGCTCATGCTGGTGTGTCACTGGGCCAGTGCACATCTACTCTGACAGCAGCCAGACAGGGGAAAGTGACCATCCAATGCTGAGATAAAATCCTTGAGACACATGGGAAAACTGCTTAAACTGAACAATTTATGCATGCATTCACATGGTTTCACTCTATTCAATGATTAAGGGAATGTCTTCCTTTGAGCAGAAGTGTTTCACCTCTTGACTAATTCTATTTATTTGTTTGTCTGCAGCTCGTCAATTCAGGGAGCCACACCTTCACAGAGAAGAGTTTCAAGAGGAAACGGGTGTGCGATGTGTGCAAGAAGAACATCGACAGCCCCGGGGCTTTCTGCAAGGGTGAGTCCACGTCTCAGTCAGGTCAGGCACAGATACAACTGACCAGCATGGATGCGCACCTGGATCTCACATAGATGAGGTCACCCGGACTGTCCTCACTCTTTCTCTCTCAAAATTCACTGTCAGAATAATACATGCACTCTCCTTTCTGTGTGCAGAGTGCAAGGTTGCGGTTCACAAGACATGCGAGGCCAAGGTAAGCCAAATGTTTCCTCACTTTGCCTTCCTCCTGTCCTGAGCAAATTGTGCTCCTGTGTCAGAGGTTCAGATGTGAGTTTTAAGTGGAGTAAGCCATGTGCACTGACCTAGATGTCTGGTTAAAGAGGGCCACCCCCGTCTGAATTGCAACCAGCCAGGTTGCTATGAGTAGTTCAGTCATGTGTTAACGTGGCATAGCAGGAGCTCCTGTCCTCAAACACCCTGGAAGTCTCAGTGAAGTCTCTGTAATACAGCTTGATAGGAAGCATTTGTGCTCATTAAAGAATAATATTTTGCACAATGCCATTATAATAATATAATAAATCCATTACCATTTTCTGTGAGGAGTGCTCTTAGGCTGATCATAAGAGGGCAGTGGCCTGTGAACTGTCTCAGTGGGGCTCAGAGGAAGAGAAAGCATAAGAGGTAGCACAACTCAGGGAGATGGCACCTTTGCAGAGCAAAACTGTCTGTGTGCATACCTGTAAGGTTGTAATAGAGCAGGAGCTGTGCACTTTTGCTATAGTAATAAGAAAGTCAAGTACATAAATTAACTGGCTCGGTACAACTGGAAGCTACTTGTTTGCAAGAAGTGCTAATGCTAATATACAATGACATCCTCCAATGGCCTGGTTTATTGGAAATAGGAAGGGAAAACCCTGGTAAATGCTTTCAATCACTGTTTTAGTTAATTGAAAACCCTCACAGTGTCCCTGAGAGCCCTGAGTAATACTATCCACTTATAACGAGGACAAGATGAATGTATGTAAGGCTTTAACATGAATCAGGAAATTTCTTCTGGAAGCCAGGCAAAAAGGAAAGGAGAGGGTCAATAAATTAAACTTCTGTAAGTGTTATGGTTTCGTATTGCTGACACTTGAAAAAAATCTTGAAGCCAGCAAAATTCTATTAAAAGGGGTGAAATGATCTATCATTTATAGATTGTGTTCACTGGTGTTAGGACTTGTTTATCAGTTATTTAGCTCTTTCTTTTCATCTCATTTATCTGTACTTGCAGCAATAGTGTCAGGCTATTGCGGCTTTAACCTTTGAAACTCCGTACAAGTCCAATGTAATATATGAGTTGTGTAAAATATATGAAGATATAGTTGAATATACCAAATTAAAAAATGACCTGAAAACACTGCAAAACAATTTCATGCATTGCATCAGTGGTGAAAGTGAGGTGCTGTTGTCACTCCCTCTCAATCAAAGAGAAATAGCTTCTTGTCGCCATCATAAACAAGGTAAAAACCCATCAAAAAGGGGGCAGTAAACCAACTTTCTCCACAGATAGTGACCTCAGTAGATAAGACTGCCATGCAAAATATCTTGTTTTGATCAAGGACCCTAATCTTTGTTGCTTTTGAGTGGATTATTTCATTATAAGAGGATGTGTTTGTGCTGTGTGAGAGGGAAGCACTCTCTCAGTCCACAGCTTATGTCAAACCACTGCCAGTAGCTGCCTCTGCTCTCCCGTGACCCCGCTCAAAGCAGCTCAGTGTCACACACCACGGAGTGAGCTCCAACAGCACAAACAGACAGAAAGAAATGCACAATAATACATTGCACGATATCATTTTGCATTTATTTCTCAGATCTTCAGGTCAGCTCAAATCCTTTGGGATTTATGATAGGGGGGTTGCCTTCCTGCCCCTTCCTCCTTCCACACACACGCACTGTTACTGTGTAAAACTGGGCCCTACCAGCTGTTGTGCCCTAGCAGCATGTATTAAAAGAGGATTATTATTTTTGTCGTACTCGTCCCTCTGGTCACCACAGCAATAGCCCAAAAACAACTCTTGGTGGCTGCAGGAAAGGCAGGTGCCGGGGACGAGAGTGGAAATCGTCACACGGGACGATGATCAATCTGGATAGGAGAAGTCTGAGTGGGTAAATATAGAAAATAACAAGAGTGCCGTAGATGCCTGCCAGTGAGTGATCGGGGGTGGGGGGGAATAAGAGAGAGGCAGCTGGGGAGGCCGACTGTGTGTGAGTGTGTGTAATCAGTCCCATTTGGGGTTATTCATAAATAAAGGGGGACATTGGGTCAGGGCTACAAATTGCTGTCGGCTTCATGTCATGCTATGATCCCACTGTATGTTTCTACGTGCATCTCATATGTCAACATATTGCTTCCTTTCTTTTTTTAGTTCTTTCATATCTTGCGTCTCACTGTCATCGTCTTTTTTTCACCTTTCATCACTGTTAGATTTCTTCTTATCCTGATGTTTTATAGTCACAGTTAAAGCTTCTCACACCTTCTCAGTGGTATCTTTTGTCTTCTTTTCAAGTCTTAAATGCTCTCATCAGTGTGTTTTGCCAGCTGAGTGCCATCTCAATAACAGACTCCACTATATTCAGTTCCAAGGTTGTTGTTTTTTCTTTGCATCCTTTGTGCAGTCCATCTCTTCCTGCCTCTTTTTCCTGATGCCACTTGTCATCTCTCTCTTAGCCTCAGGCTGCTGGAGAGGTCACTGGACATCAGCACTCTGCAGGGCTGCCCAGTGTCTGCATGTGGTGTATTGACGTGTGTGTGTGTGTGTGTGTGTGTGTGTGTGTGTGTGTGTGTGTGTGTGTGTGTGTGTGTGTGTGTGTGTGTGTGTGTGTGTGTGTGTGTGTGTGTGTGTGTGTGTGTGTGTGTGTGTGTGTGTGTGAGTGCACATGCAAGGGAAAGCTCTTGCCCAGTCGACATGCTTTACTGTCTCTGTGCGTATGACGCAGGCATAGCGAGAGGGAAAAGCTATGTTTCATGTGCTGCTAGTACAGTGGGAGTGTGTGTGTGTGTTATCGTGAGAGAGGGAGGGAGGCAACGGGAGTCTGTGAGAGAGAGAGTGAGAGCTTGTTTGAGAGGGAGACAGGGAGGTGGTGTATCCCACTCTACAGACAGGACTGCTCAGAGGCAGAGGGGAAGACTGAAGCTGCTTGTTGAGAGGTAAAAACACTCTCTGTATTTATTGAGTAAAGCTTTGTGTTTAGTTTATTCATATGTATTCGGCACACGTGTTTTGACTTTTCATTTCAGTTTTTTTCTTTTCTATTGGGTAGCAGTCTAACAGCCTTAAAGCCTCTTCACAGTGTTTGCTCTAATAATGCGGCATGTGATGCATGTGTGCACATAATTCCATTAAGGAGCTAGAGAGCTCCCGCTTTGCCCAGAAAGAGGATTTAATTTACTGTGATTAAGGCAAGTGCAGAGAAATACAAGCGGAGACTCCTGCTGTGACCTACAAAAAAATACATTGATTTTAATTTTTAATACTCGAGAGTAAAAGATTTACTTTTTAATGAGACAGTTCCGTGAACGTGCAGGTTAGCAAATTATGGAAACTGTACCAAAACCTATTCTATATCCTCTACATGCCTTTAAATGTAAAATGTTGTAAAACTGCTCTGCCTGTTTTGGGGATAGATTGGATGTGTTTGTGGGCTTGTGTTTGCATTTGCAAGTTTCTGCATATAGAGCAGTATGCATCTAGATGTATGCACAACTTTTCTTACTTTTAATCTGTGTAACTTATGCATGCTGCTGTAAGAATGCATATCCCACAGTATCTATCTACTGAAAGATATTTATCTTCTTCAACGCTGTGTATACATGTCTGTGTATAGACAATCATCTATGACAAACAGGCTCCTGAGAGAGACAAATGTCTGTATCCTAGACTCAGCTGTCCTAACATATTCTGATGGATCCTAATGGTGTGTAGTGAAATACAGATGGTTGGGGTGTTTCGTAATATACACCAGCTGTTCTGCTGATGTTCTAGCTGATTAATGAATTGATATAGCAATTCTGATGCTTTATGTAATATGTGCTTGTGTAATAAGCAAGTGTTGTACTTATTACTCTTGTCCATTAGTCCTAATTAGTGCTTGTGAATTTCTGTGACTATCTCTACTATCAGGCGTCTTGAGCAACAAAGCAACAAGTTCCATGTTTTTTTACCTCTTCCGTTCTGTTTGTGTCTGACTGCGGGAGACCGGGTGGACATGCTGTCCTGTGGCAGCTCGACGTGTCATGGCACATTAATGGGAGGGTAGGAAGAGCTTTAAGTCGATACAGATGGAGAACTCAGTGGGCTGGTGGTTGAAGTGGATCAATCCTGTCAGATGAGCATCTGTGTTACTTCATTAAGGTGGCCACATAGTTGCTGCTATTTACAACCAGCATGATGCACTGTGTACAAATAATTATCATGGTTGATTTAATTTTACTGCTTTACTAGTCTTATCAATAATTACGTGTTACAGGGACAGTGCACACACACAAACACACACACACACACACACACACACACACACACACACACACACACACACACACACACACACACACACACACACACACACACACACACACACACACACAGACACGCACACACACGCACACGGGTGCATGCACTGTGTTTATATTTACCTATTGCTTTTCATTTCCTGAGAGACTAAGCCAAGCAAGGCTTGTTTGATATTCCAGGAATTATACAGCTCCTATTTTTTGGCATTGCTTTAAAACAATTTGAGCTCATTTGAGCATTATTTTTTAATATATTTATTTTGATTGTCATGTATTGGATCGATACAGACAGTAGGTTGGGATAAAAGTGTGTTACATTTCAATAATGGATGTTAAATGTTGTTTGGAAAAGCACCAAGGATAAAATGCATGTTGCCATGATGCAGTAAGACATAGAGTTATAGTACAGATTCATGGCCAAGTCTATTAAAAAATGTCAGTGCTGCTGCTGCCAGAAGGGCAAGTGGATTTGTGAGATGACTGATGGATAAATAGACAAAATGAGCCTTTAAGTGTTCTGACGGACATATGGTCTAAAATAAGAGGCTCCATCAAAATAGCTCAGTGAAATCTCTCTGCTGTATGTCAGTGGTCAGCGTGTGCAGCTGTTGACATCTCTCTCCAGCTCTCACTCTCGCTTTCTGTCTGCGTTTCTGTTTGCCTCTCCTCTCTCCTCTTTAACATCTACCTGATGTATTTTTCTCCCCTCTTTAAGCTTCGTCTATATCTCCATTCCCTGGACCGTTTGTGTTTTTGCTTTGAGGTGTGCTACCTCTTGTTCCCTTCTTCTCCAGGGCTGGTTAGTGACTTGCCCCGGCTATGAGTGATGCTTATCGAACGTATCATCTGATGTTGTTTATTCAGCGGGAGCACATACTTGTGTCTCTTGGCAGGGATGATTGTGGTTATCCTGTCCCCAGGCACTGAAAGTAGAGAGAGACACACAGAGTGTGAGGTGGCAGGACGGGGGGAGTGACAGACTGCAAGGGCTCAGAAATGCAGAAATGAGGGATCAAAGATGGAGAAAGGAAGAGCGATAATGAGAGAAGAAAGACACTTCACTTTCATGTGAAGCCTCCTTAATAACAGCCACTCCTAAATTTGCCCTCTGGTACCCTGGGTAAAATGTTAACAGTCTGTGCAAAAAAACAAAAAGCCTCAGAGTTTAATTTAGATTTCTGTGGACTTTGGCCTTCAATGTCTTTTTGTGAGACTATGGAACTTGGAATAAGTCGTGGTTATTTAGCTTTTCCACTTTCATACGGGAAGGCTTACTCACTTCTCCCTCTCCAGAGAGTGATGTCAGCTCTGAGTCCACTGTCACGATGAAACCTGCTCCTCTTGGACGGCATACCGACGCCCGTGTCTCAAACACTTACAGTTATCTCCAGCTTCCCTGTAACTGACTTAGCTGCTCTCTCGGCAGATCTCTGTGTTGGATTTCCTCTCACTGGAATAGGTGTGATGATTCAAGCGGTGGCAGTGACAACTTTTTTAGATTTAAACCACAGTCACTCTGTTGTGAAGCAGCCAGGAAACTCTTATTAAAGATTCTCTTTTTCACTCTAATTCACTATAGATTAATGCTGATTAATCCAATCAATAGATCAAATTTGTACTTGATCAGATAGGCTGTATATGTCAATAACTAGTGAGAAATGCCCATCACAATTTTGCAGAGCCAAAAAAGAGTTCTTAAAGGTACAGTGTGTAGCATTGCTTAGCTTAACTTGAAAACTGGAAACAGGGTTTAACTGCTAGCCTGGCTCAACCCAAATGTAACTACATCTACTTACCAGCACCTTTAAAATATTTAACATGTTAATAAGTGAGTTTGTAATTGGCTGCTTGCAATAGCTGCATCTATCCCACCCCTGGCCAATAAGAAAAATAAAAAAGAGAAAAGAAGCACAATCTCACATTTGAGAAGCTGAAACTGAGAATGTTTACCTGAAGAACAAGGCAATCTAAGGTACTAAACTGACCAGACATCCAGTCCACTCTAGATCCAGTCAGTCCCTGAGGAAGGGATCGAGTGCTGTCTCTGTCGCCTCAGTAAACGCTAGTTGATGAACAGGACAAACTGAACCAGATGGCTCCAGCGTACAGTCCACATGCATTAATGAAGACCCTCAGGCTGGCAGAGCCACCAAAGACACGTGTATACACTCTGCGTGTGTGTCTGTGTGTGTGTGTGTGTGTGTGTGTGTGTGTGTGTGTGTGTGTGTGTGTGTGTGTGTGTGTGTGTGTGTGTGTGTGTGTGTGTGTGTGTGTGTGTGTGTGTGTGTGTGTGTTGGATAGAACCTGGTTGACCAGGGCTGACTTCCTGTTGCAAATTGCTTCCTGTTGACTCTGGTGTGCATGTTTGTACAACCATGGTCTTCTTGTGTGTGTGTGTGTGTGTGTGTGTGTGTGTGTGTGTGTGTGTGTGTGTGTGTGTGTGTGTGTGTGTGTGTGTGTGTGTTGTGTGTGTGTGTGTGTGTGTGTGTTACGTGTTTGTGTTTGTGTTTACACACTTGAACGTACATGTGCATGTTGTCCCTGTCTCCTACTGTTCCTTCCTGGAGCCGACCAGTTTATCTACTTAACTACTATTATTAAACCTTTTTAAGAGTTCTCCCCTATGGCTGACTGTAGGTTTTATAAAAAAATTGTGATCTGTCATTGTATATTAACACACTGGAAAGTTCAGATTATTCCTGCACTGTGGTGGAATGTGAAAATGAAACTGATTGACTAAAGATCCAGGAAACTATGGATTTATGGAAATATTAAATAAATAACAAGTACAGAGTGTTAGTCAGTCTGTATGAGACATGTCCTTAGGACATAAGCTTGTAATTTCAGCAATTGCAAATTTTATTTGATTATTCTCTGCCATGCAGTAACCAATTACAGCATGCCCTTTTCTCCTTCATTCCTCCTTTTACTCATTCCTCCCTGGATCAAATGTCTATTTATGTTTCCCTCCTTTTTTCCATATCACACAGTCACAAACTCTCTGTCAGTCTCTGTGTCCCCTCTGTAATGCCATCTCCTGTCATCTGCTGTGCATGTGTGTATCTGTGTGTGTGCTATGAAATAAGGAAGCTGACACTTGCGTTTATGACACGTAAGAGTAAACCCACCTTCAGTCCTCATAAAAAAATGTTTTGTATGTAATATTACAGGATGTGATTGCGCCTAACCTGGAAATGTGCAACTCTTAAATAAAGAGAAATGAATTGAATAAACATTATAAGGTGTGTACTACCTCTCTGGAGAGTAATTCAGAAACTCAATGCCACTAAATTCAACAACAGCATGTAAATGACTGCAATGTTTAGCAAGATTTAACCAATTAGCAACTAATGAAATAAGTTGTTAGTGTTGAGTTTGAACCTTCCAAACAGACCTTGGTCTCAGTTAATAAAAATACTGTATAAACAAAGCTTAAATGAACCTCGACTGTGTCAGGGACTGAAATTAAGCATTGGGTTCCCTACTTTTTGTCAAAGATAGAGCAGGGATGGTTTACAATTTAGTTTAAAACCAACATTTATCAGAAAATGATGACATGAATAAAAAAAAAATGGAAATATATACGTGAAAATGTCCAACACTATTCATTGTTCCTTGGTTTATTCTATCAATATAAAACTTGTAATGATTGTATTTCATGCACGGTCGCCGTGGTTTTTCTCAGTTGTAGATCATTGTGATTGCAGGCATTTGACTTGTTAACCTGTTGCCTGACACCTGTCAGCACTGGCCAGCACTCAGCCACAGAGGGCAACTCAGCTGTCAATCAATCTCATGGAGTAGTTCAAAGGTCATAAGTTAACAGAGGTGTCACCTGTCAAGGTTTACAGACAGAGCCTGTTGATGTGCTGCAATACTGAGCAGTTGATTCCATTTGTCAGCTCATTTCCTTCATTTTCCTTTTGTAAGGTTGTGTTATTAAAACATTTCTTGTTGTTTTTAATAATTTGATGTGATTTGAATTGTAAATTGCTTTTAACTCATGAGACCATCAAATAAGTCAGAAAGGTAAAACATGCACTGACAAACCAGTTTCTAGTAGCTTGTCACTTCAGGGTCAACTGTTATCCTCATAATAAACTATCCTGAGGTAGTGGATGTAGCCGGTTTGAGTGACCTCAGCTTCCCTCTCTCACACTTTCTCTGTGTATATGTGTGTGCTTGTGGTTTTGGCAATTTACTGTTGGCTCACCATTGGAATACAAGGACTGCATGCCACATGTAGAGACTTCCTCCAGTAAACTTTAGCTCTCTGGCTCCTCTCCTTCTTCGTGGCAAGGCGAAAAAACTGAATCAATCATTTTTATTTAGTTTCTCTTATTATACTGAGCCATTCTTCTTATTTAATTGCCTGGTCAGCTCAATAAACACCTTTATACATTGTGCAAAAAGAAGAACTCAAAGAAGTTAACACAATGTCTTCAAGTTCTTTACATTTCTGTAGACATGTGTGCAGATTATGCTGTTTTTGTCTTTATCTGTATGTGTCTGTTAGTGTGCACCAGGGTGTGTTCGTGTGTGTGTGTGTGTGTGTGTGTGTGTGTGTGTGTGTGTGTGTGTGTGTGTGTGTGTGTGTGTGTGTGTGTGTGTGTGTGTGTGTGTGTGTGTGTGTGTGTGTGTGTTTCTGACATCATGCATCACTAAGCCACCATGTGGAACAGCCAGATCTGTGCTGACCGCCTCTTTCTCAAAGGAGCTGCAGCAGATGACAGAAAGAAAGTGAGAAGGAATCTTACCATCCTCTCCATCAGCTCTTTCTCCTTTCTCCTCATCCTTCAATCCCTGCGTCTGCGCCGTTGGAGCAGGACCAAGAGCGTTAAAACAAACACATGACTTGGCATGTGCTGGTTTATTGTGTGTGTGTGTGTGTGTGTGTGTGTATATGGCTATGTGACTGCTGCGAAAACCAACCATGTGCTCATTTCCTTTCAGGTGACTCCCACCTGTACCTCAACACCAGACCTGGTGAGTGTGTACATTTATTATTATACTCTGTAATCCAAACAAGCATTGCAGTAGAGTTACTCTTTTCTAATTGTTTCTCAGCACGGCTCGACTAAATCTACACTACAGAAGAAGAGAGGCTCCATACAGAGGTACCAAGAAGCCTCAATTATACATCAAACCAAAGAAAATGATATTTGATTTGTAAAATGGATGCACAGAAATAAAATGCATGGTATTATAAACATCAAGGAGCTTAAACTTGACTGTCTTAAACACTAAATGGATGTTTTGACTGCACCAAAACAATGAACTCTCACAATGTCCAGGAGTAAAAGTGTGGAACAAGTGATGGAGCATGTGATGGAGCGTCACTATGACTTTGACCTCACCTACATCACGGAGAGAATCATCTCTGTCTTCTTCCTGCCGGACCTGGAGGAGCAGCACTACCGCAGAAACCTGCAGGAAGTGGCCTCTATGCTGAAATCCAAGCATCAGGACAAGTTCTTGGTTAGTCATAAAACTGAAAACATAGGAAATATATACGTAATCTATATACGTATGACTTAATAATGAAGTCATGGCTGCTATTTAAAGTTTTATTAAAACAAACTAAACAAGCTTTAATTGCATATTTGTGTAACTATCCAGAAAGAATATTGCTTTAAGTCCTAAAATTTCATTCATAGGGACTATTGACCAACATATTTCCTTCCACTGTTTCCTTTAAATCTATTATTTTTCTGTATTATTTTAGTGGTTGTTATGTAAAAATAGATATCTTTTGTCTCTCTGCCTTTTCCAGCTTCTGAATTTATCAGAGAAGAGACATGACATCACCAGACTAAACCCAAAGGTACTTATATTTAAATCTTAAAATAAAACAGATCACACGAGTGAGCACTTTGTATTTTCAAGGTTAATGGACAGTTTTAACTCATTCCAAAACCAGAATTTGAAACATTTTTCCTCCTCTGCGGTCCAGGTGCAGGACTATGGCTGGCCTGATGTTCACGCTCCACCCCTCGACAGGATCTGTTCTGTTTGTAAAGCCATGGAGACCTGGCTGACCTCTGACCCCCACAATGTGGTGGTCCTCCACTGCAAGGTCAGTTCAACCTAAATCCACATCTGCTTGCTTTGCTTTGAAAAATGTAAACCAGTGGGAAAAGCAATGTCATCATCCCTTTGATCTGTGTTCTGACAGGGAAACAAAGGGAAGACGGGGGTCATTGTGGCTGCCTACATGCACTACAGCAAGATCTCAGCTGGGTAAGCTGCATCATTATCAATCTAATAAGGCCCTCGTTATACCAGCATGTGTAAAGATCAATTGTCTGTTTTGTATTTACGCCTGCCATCAAATCTGCATTTCAATCAAGAAAATTTGGGTATTTACATATAAAATTGCCAAAGTTCATAACCAAAGTGAGACATTTATCTATGATCAAATCAGCTGCTCAACTACTTGGAGCAGCTTTGTGTCTCCATCATGTCCTTGTATTGTTATATTTTGTTGTCATCAAGGCCACAACCCTTTTGATCATCTTTAGTCAATGTAATCAATGTAGGGCTGCAACTAACTATATTTTTTTCTCGATAATCATTTTGTCTATATAATAATAATATGAATGAAAATCAAAAATGAAAAAATGTCAATATAGAGCCCAAGTTGACATATTTTAATAGCTTGTTATTTTGTCCAAATAATAGTCCAAAACCCAAATATATTACTTTTATATTACTATAACTATTACTATCACATTAGTGCATTCACATCTTTAATTGTTGGCAAGCTTTGACCAGAGAAAATGGAAATTTCCATAAAGCCTATTGTAGAAGAGACTAAGTCACCAACAACAGCGATGATTTACTCTAGGCATACACCTCATTACCTCCAGACACCTCATTTTTGCTTGCACAGATCTGTATTAAAGCATTTAT
Organism: Anoplopoma fimbria; assembly: GCF_027596085.1. NCBI lineage: Eukaryota > Metazoa > Chordata > Actinopteri > Perciformes > Anoplopomatidae > Anoplopoma > Anoplopoma fimbria. The sequence continues at coordinate 2,440,621 of NC_072465.1, read as the reverse complement.
TAATAAACCTCTGGTTGTGTCCACAGAGCGGACCAGGCCCTCACCACTCTAGCAATGAGAAAGTTCTGTGAAGACAAAGTCTCCTCCTCCCTACTGCCATCTCAGAACCGGTGGGACACACTCGTATATCTTTGTATTTCCTCCTCTTCCACATGTCACTCCTTGTGCTGCTCAGTCGCTCTGCGCTCTCATTAATATATTTCCTCACCTCTCTTTTTCCAGGTACATCTATTACTTTGGCGGGTTGCTGTCAGGTACCATCAAAATGAACAGCAGTCCTCTGTTCCTCCACCAGATCCTCATTCCATCACTACCAAACTTCCAGGCAGGAGGAGGTCAGTTTTACACAAACTAATGTTGCATAATAGCTTCGAGTGCAGTTACGACATTTCTCAGCTTTTGAATAATGAACGGAAAGAGTTTTACAATGTTAAAGTGAAAAATCAATAAAGCCTTTGTCTGCAAACTCCCTTTTCTCCAACTTTTTTACTGTATCTGCAGGTTTCTATCCATTCCTGAAAATCTATCAGTCCTTGCAGCTCGTCTACACTTCAGGTGTCTAGTAAGTAGATGGCCAGTTGTCCAGTTACTGCTTTTTCAGCTCACCTCCTGTGGGCTGACTCTTCTCCTTCCCCTGTCCAACTGACAGATGTTGTCTATACAGGCTGCTGTCTGTGTTTAGGTGTAGGCTGGTTTGTGCTTATGTTAAAGTTAAATGTTGTTTACCACTGTTTTACCACACTGAGACATGTTTTGACTGATTTTATGTGTGTTTTAGCCGGTGTGGCCGTCCTTTTTTATTCAGTGTATTTGTGTTTCTGTGTGTGTCCAGTGATCCCCAGAGCTCCAGGGCAAGAAAACTGTGTGTGACTATGGAGCCAGCGCTTTTATTAAAGGGGGACATTATGGTGAGAAATAGCATACTGTGCACTGTGTGTCACTAATTGGAAACCTTACTTTGATTTAAATCCAATCCATATCCACACATACAGTACATCACTGCAATAACTGCAATGCATAAATTGTTTACTAAACTGCTGTAAAAAAAAAAAAAAAAAAAAAAAAAAAAAGGTTTTGCTTAGGCTAAAAATCCTTGGTTGACTATGAATATGCATACATAATTATTTTGTTACCCTGTCTTGCATGTCTCTTTGAGAGGATAAAAATAGTCAGAGTACTTTATTTGTCTCGGCGGGCAGTCAGTTTCCTCAGCATTAATATGCACCAACGATATATGATACAACTAAAAAGTGCATTGTAACAGAGCAAATAAAACTTGGCTTTACAGTTTTTCATTTATTGTTGTTTTTAGACAGTTCATGTGAAACGATCCTCCATATTTGTACTTGGCTTTCTTACCTAAATCCCTTTCTGCAGGTAAAGTGCTACCATCGGCGGAGTCGAGCAGCAGAGAGGGAGGTGGTGTTCAGAGTACAGTTCCATACTTGCACTGTCCACGGAGCCCAGCTGTGGTTTGGCAAGACTGAACTGGACCTGGCCTGCACAGGTATAAAACAGAAGCTCAATAGTTTCTTATGAAATGCATGGAATAGAAAGTAGGCAGTTTCAGTTTTTGCATAATGCATTACAGAGTAAGAGAGTTCAGAGAGAGAGAGAGAGTAAAGTGAAAGGTTGAAATTTATGCTACATGTGAATGAAGAAAACTATAGTTCTACATCACTGCTGAGAGGTTGTTTGGACTACACTGGTGCTTTACTGCACTAAAATTTGAATATATTTTAAACATGAACAAATGGAAACTTCCTTTTATATATTTATATTGCTTCCTTGAAATGGTTTACACGGCTGTATAATTCAAGACCCACTTATCTTTCAGTCCATTGTGGTTTTGGTGTGTACTCTGAGACAAATATGAAATGACAGTGTCAGTTTTGATGAAACAGAAATGCTTGTACATGGCTCAATAAGCAGCAGTCTCATGACAGTTGCTCATTCTGTCGCACGCATACAATTTCTAAATAATATTAGCTTTACTCGTGCATGAAAGTAAAAAAGAAAACTCATTCCAGATACAATTATTTGAAGTGTAATTCTCTGTTGATCTTTATTTATTAACTTTGGTGTTTCCACTTCACATATCAAGAGCACTTCACTTTATTGTGAATGTTTTTATCTCTGTAGCTACGTCCTGGATATTTTAGTCTCTGCCTTTATGCTCATCTTTCTGTAGATGACAGGTTTCCTCCAGACGCTACAGTCGAGTTTATCTTCTCCAATGGGCCGGAAAAAATGAAAGGTGAATATTATCAACTATCTCTCTGTCATTGCTTCGCTCTCTTTTTACATGTTCATATGCTTCATGGTAAAATGTCTGCTTTTCCAAGGTCGAGAATACCGCAAGAATGATGCCTCCATCAAAGTGGACTACAACATCTCAAACCCTGTTGTCAGATGGGATTCTTATGAGAACTTCAACCTGCACCACCAAGACAGCATTGAAAGTAAGAAACATGCACACACCCACACAAAGGTGTTGAGGGTAAGCTTTGTGGTAAACTTATCAGACTTCACATCACATTCCCTTCTTTCTACCAGATATCTCTCATACGAGGGGCCCTCTGGACGGCAGCCTGTATGCCCAGGTGAGGAAGCGCCGTGGGCCGGGCTCGACTGCCTCAGCAGCATCACCCAACGGGTGTCTCACTAGCAGCCCAACAGTCAAGCCTCAAACTCCCAACCGGCCCCAGTCTCTCACCTATACCTCCGACTCGAGCCACTCCTCAGTCCCCTCTGATCACCTGGAAGACGCCTCTGCATCCAAAACCCGCCCAGAAAGAGAAAACGCCGACTGTCCATCAAAGAGAGGAGACGGGGAAGATGGAGCAAAGGAGAAAAGACGAGGCAAAGAGAAAGACAGAGAGACAGCCATTTTAGACGACGGAGACCCGCCAAGTCCTGGAGGCCTGAGGCGAGAACACTCGTGTTGTGGTCGAGCGGGTGCAAAGTGTGGCGATGTTGGATGGGAGAGGGAACGAGAGCCCTGCCTTACTGACGGTCATTGTCTCGGCCGTTGCAACATCACCAAAAAGAATCCAAAAAGCCAAACTCTGCCGGCTTTGCCATCCAAATCTGTGTCCCCGCCTCCTCATTCAACTCATATGGAACTCTGCCATCGACACAGCGTCCATCCTATACAAGAGTTACCATGGGAACGTCCACCCCCGCCCCTGCCCTGTCTCCTCAGGCCCTGCTACCCTTATTCCACCCCTGATCACACCCATCCACACAGCCACACCCTCCCTGCCTTAAACAGACTCTGCACTGGGGAGGAGTGTCACCTCCTCCATTATTCCAGCCACACTCCAGCCTCTCATCTCTCCCATCAATCACTGCCCTCTAGCCCTTACAGGGAAATGTTCTTCAGCTCTCCAACAACGTCTTCTGGCTGCCCCTGTCGAGACTGCTCCAGCAGGCGAGAGCACCAATCAGCCTCAGCTCGAGCATTCCACCCATTGCGCCTCGACCAATCAGAAAACCCACACTGGTCCCAAGGGGCCGGGGTACAACGAACAAGAGAAGCGCCTCCGCTATGGGAAAGTGAAAATCCATGGGAGGTGGCAAGAGAGGCAGAGTTCTGGCAGTGCAAACCAGCCGTGCCGGCATTTCGCGTCTGCCACTCCACTTTGGATCAGAGTCCAAACCCGGAGCCTAGATATGCCATCGGACCTCATCAGGGCTACCCTGGCCCCCAGTCTTTGATGGATGTGCGGGATGGAGCCAGCAGTGGGTACCACACCCCTCCACAGCCCCATCACTCCTGTCCCTGCTCTCCTTATCAGTCATCCCCAGCAGAGAGCCATGAGAGCCGGGGTTACGTCTCAGGGTACCACTCTGGATCAGCCTCGCCTCTGCCGGCTAGTAGCCCCTCTCCTGTGAGAGGCAGGCTGCCCGAGACTCCATCTGGATCTGGAGACCAGCAGCACTCTGAGCATCAAAGAGGTGACTGAGTAGATGGATGGATACAGTGGGGATTTCTTTTTTTTTCTATTACACTGAAATAATGTTATTAGAACATGTTTGTTACTTCATATTTTTCTAATGTCTTTGTTATCCTTTCATTTCATCTTGTTTTTATCTCACTTCTCAAAGGGGAACAAGCTAAGGCTGATGCAGAGGATGACATATCCCAGGGTTCTGAAGGTAAATCGGACTCCAATGGACAGTCAAGCACACCTGGACTGGACTCTGATCATGACTACACAATCATTGGTAGCAGCAGCCCCACACACACAGAAGACAGGTCGGTGAAACATTTTCTTTTTGACATGCTCTAAAATAACATTAATACAAATTTGTAGATAATTATCTTGTTTTTTTCCCATACTTTTTCCTTAGTGTAACTGCTGAAAGCCCTCCTCGAAACCAAGAACCCTCTAGACATCTGGAGTCCAGCACAAATAGCGACACAGCCATCACACCTGTACCAAGAGAAACAGAAACCCAAAGCTCCAACATATCCATAAACTCCGTACAACCATCAAGTGAGCAGAGTTTGAGCCTTGATGGTAAGCTTGGAGCAGCCAAGATCACAGGAGGTGCAGAGGGATCAAACCAATCAAAGTCTTCAAGCTATGCCACTGTCATCATCAACCCGGTCCAGGTGCAACTGAATGGCTCTGCCCTTCCTAGCTATACCCCATCTGACTGCAGCAGAGGTGCATCCATGAACCCCTCTGCTAGCCTCAGCTCTAGCCCTTCCACCACTTCCCCAAATTCTCCTATTGGCTCCCCAGACATTCAGTCTTCTCCCCAGTGCTCCACATCAGCCACAGACGCTGCAGGACAAAGATTGACTCCAGAAAGAGACAGCTCAACGGACACAAAGCCACCATCACCTGTGCCCGACGGATATCAAACACCGACCTTCCCCTTAGCGTCCTATTACTACCCATTACTAAATGTCCCTCATGTGCCATACACTGGATACACTGCGGTCACCATCCCCGCCGTCCAGCCACCGCTACCAGAGAAGAAACGTCTTTCGTCCACACCAGGATACCTTAACGGACACAACTCTCTTCTCCGGGCCTCCTCAGCACCTTCCCCCACGCACCACGTTACTTTCTCCCCCTCTGCGGGAGAGCAGAGACGGGGGTCTTCAAACCAAAGCTGTAGGGAGGAGACGGACATCAGGGTCAATGCTAAGTTTGTCCAGGACAGCTCAAAGTACTGGTACAGACCAGGCATCTCCAGAGACCAAGGTGAGGATGAGGAGGGATATGAAATGTTTTGTATTCATCATTACCATTAGCAGGGTGACCTTAGACATCTTGTAACCAATATGTTGCCATTGTTGCATCTCTGACTTTACACTTCAGCACTCTAATGCGTCTGCTCTACCATAGCCATAGCTGTTTTGAAGGACAAGGGACCAGGAACCTTCCTCATCAGAGACAGTAACTCCTTCCAGGGGGCCTACGGTCTGGCCCTCAAGGTGGCCACACCTCCTCCTAATGCCAACATCACTGGCAGCAAAGGTAACCACGATCCTGCTGTTGTGCATGTTGGCTCACGGTCACATTGCCAAGTCTCAAACTTGACATTTTATTAGCTACATCTGTGCTTTTCCTACTATGACTATAAAGCTGCTGTGAAAAAGGCCTAAATTAGGTGTTTTTATTTGCATCAGTCAAGTCACATCATGCTCCCAACAACAAACTAAGCAGAGACATTAAATGCCAGTATTATGATCCTCAATGGTTGATTAAATACATGATTTTGATCCAGTTATTTAGCCTGTTTTAACATTCAAAATGACTGATGATGGGTTTGCAAGGAAGATATTTGCTAGCAAATAAGTGTACAAAATCACAGAAAACATCCAGTCTACTGACGTACAAATTAAGGAGTTTATGATCCAATCAAGGAGTGATATCCTTTACCTTTTTTAATGTGCATTTATTCACTTATAAAGAATAAAACAAATCCATAAACATTTCAAAGTTAAGTTCAAATGATGTGTTTGTAAGCATGTTTATGGGGTTATTATATTCAAGGCACAGGTACCAAAATTAATAATAATGTTGTATTACTGCTCCTAATTAGTATTCCTGTGTATGTATCTTTTTTATATATTATGGTCTATAAGTCTATAGGCATCAGACTTTTACATTTTCTGTATCTTTTTCGTTCATGCATGCTATAAGAAAAGGCTCTGCAGCAAGCCAGTCTGCCTTAGTTTCCATCCTCACTTCTCAACCTCCTCTCCTCTCTCTCAGGAGATCCTCTGGAACAGCTGGTGAGACACTTCCTCATTGAGACTGGCCCACGGGGAGTGAAGATTAAGGGCTGTCAGAATGAGTCTTACTTTGGTGAGTTATTTGGGAGGCACAACTGTCGCAATACATTTCACATATAAAGTTATGGATGACTCACAGAACCTGATCGTTTTAACCTGTTAACCTATAGGAAGACATTCTTATCTATCAGAATCCTTATCTGTTTTACTTATTTTGTCTTTCTGTCTTTGTCTCAGGAAGTTTATCTGCCCTGGTGTACCAGCATTCAATTACTCCCATATCTCTGCCATGTGCCCTTCGCATCCCAGAAAAAGGTAAAATCAGTTTCATTACATTTTGAAAAGAAAAAATGAAATATCCGTCTTTTCAAATAAGAGATATTTATTATGAGAGAACAATCAAACACTTCAACGAATAGGAGGCCATTAAACAGCTACAGACTGGATCCTCAATAATTTATACAGTGTTGTTATGTAACTGAAGACAATAATGTTTCAGATCTGGTTGGGGAGCTTCAGGAGATGCAGAGTGCAACAAACACCAGCACGGCGGCTGACCTCCTCAAACAAGGAGCAGGTAGTTTATAGGCTTATTTTGTTTTTGGTGATTTTGCTGCCATATGAACTTCCATAGAGGACCTAGCACATGCAGTGCACTAGATGCAGTTCTTAATTGTGACCAGCAGGGACTGCTCAAGCCTCATGTTTTCATAGCACCAAGCTATAGGAATACCCATGTTTATGATGATCCATATTTTCTCATCCCTCTCATAAACAAGCTTGCAACGTGCTCTACCTTAACTCCCTGGAAACCGAGTCATTAACGGGCCCCGAGGCGATCTCAAAGGCAACCAAATGTACCTTGGCCCAGAATCCACGTCCAGTGGCAACGGTGGTCCACTTCAAAGTGTCTTCTCAGGGCATTACTCTAACCGATAGCAAAAGAAGGTAAATCCTACTTCTTAGCAACATTGTGGCATTTTCATTTGAGTGAGGATAAAAAATGGTCTGACACCGTATGTACACCATAGTTAGTTAGAAAACTTTCCAAATAAAATACTTAAAGCTAATGCCAAAGACAAACAAGTCATCATATTGTTTGTGTGTCCACAGGCTATTTTTCAGGAGACACTACCCAATCAGCAGTGTGACATTCAGCAGTCTCAACCCACAAGACCAGAGGTGGGTCACTGAGACATATCAGAAAAAAACCCAGACATTAACTGTATGATTTATTTAAAAAAACTATATACATATGCTTGTACATGTTGCTGCTGATTTTTCTTTAGTAAGGGCAGTAACATCTGTGTGCTTGCTGCTGCTGCTTCACAAGTTCTTCCTGTATTGGCTTATATGATAGATATAAGTTCTCTGTGATTTGTCTGCTTGTTTACTCTTGAGAGGTGAATGTAGAATGCTAGTCTCTGTCTAGTCTTTATAAAACAGCCGCTATGTCTTTGTTATTCATGTTTTTACTAAATGTTGTCTCTGTGTCTTTATTCGTGTGCCCGTGCTTCAGGTGGACTAATTCTGATAGCACGTCAAGCAAGTAAGTGCTTGCTTCACTGTGTGTTTTTCTTGGCGGGTGATATTACCATCTGGAATGATGTGCTAGTTTGCTTGGCGGTTAATCACAATCAGACTTACTACTCTGACCTGTTGACACAAAAATGGGGTTTCTTTCATATTGTATTACCTCTTACTTCTCCTTTTTGCGGCAGGATGTTTGGCTTTGTGGCGAGGCGGACTGGGAGCACTACAGAGAACGTGTGTCACCTGTTTGCAGAAATGGACCCCGAGCAGCCAGCTGTGGCCATAGTCAACTTTATCAACAAAGTCATGCTGGGACCACAGCTACGCAGATAAGAAGTGCGGGAGAATGTGCAAACTCTGGATTATTGTGGGTCTAGGGGAGATTTTAGCAGGATTTTTTAAAGAGGTGTGTGTGACTACATTTGTTCTTGCATATATACAGGTGCTCGGCTGTATGGCTGATAACAGAATCCAGTTCTGACAGATTAAGGCTCTGTAGAGCAAATTATTGTTTATACGTCAGTTTACAGAGCCAACAGTCAAAGAGGAATAGTTTGATAAGCCAAAGACTTACTTTGATAACCTTTGCCAAATAAGATTTAAATAAGAGTTGTGGTTTTGGGTGGTTGTTTAGTTTTTTTGCTGTTGATTAAGTTGTTGCTATTTTATTTGTAATTCTGTTTCAAACAGTTCACATAACGTACAACAAACTTCCCAAGCTGCGAAAGTGACAATCCATGTACCACACTGTTATTTGTATTAAAGTTTCTCTAAATCAATATTTAAAACTAAAGGAAATGGTTAAGAAGTCTTCAACATGTCATGTTCTATGGTTTTAAACAGCATAAATGCAAATTTGGTCCTTATAAAATGTGACAAAGAGTGAATAAATAGATTTAATATAAGAGATTGTGTATTTTCATTATCTGATGAGAAAGGGTCTTTGGGTACATTTTAACTCAGTGGTTATATACATATTTTAATATCATCAACATTTAGTTCACTATGCAACTATACTATTTAACTATATAACCACAGATATAGTAGCACATTATGCTTAGGCTGCATACAATATAAACCCCGGGCAGAAAGATGACCGAACAAAATATTATGTAGTTAGTACATAAATATTTTATAGACAGGACCTGAATATTTACAACATTACTACAGTTACAAATAATAAAAAGCCGACAAATGACACCCAGCCTTATTTTCTGAAGTTGAAAATGTCATGAACACAAAGGATTTTTTGATGATTACATAAGGATCTAGAACCAGAAATGTCTCTCCATATCACATATAAGCCTAGGTCCTGTTTATGTCCTTATTTAACTAACCAATGTCCATGGCATGAAGTTTAATTTTAAGCCAAAGACTGTGTGAAGATATTCTTAAAGGTCGATTTTTTTTTATCAATTAATGTTTGTTGTTGGTATTTGTGTGTTTTCTATAAGCTGATACAATATTTGGATGACTTCAGCGCAATTATTATTTTTCATAATGATTTTCTATGTAAAAAAAGTAATATATTTTATGCCTCTGAGAAGAATGATGTATGTAATATTTGACAGGAAATTTAAGTAATAAAATCGAATTAAATGCAAGTGTATGCTTCATCATTTAAAGGATATTTCAAATACATGTAAAGATATTTGACTCTTTTGGAAAATATATATGTTGTTACTGTTTTTTGTGACTGGCTTAGAGGAGGTTAATGAATTACAACTGAACAAAACCTCGCAATATTTTCTTCTTATTCTCACCTATCACCTTGAAACATAACAGTACATGTGGAACATTAATTACTTTTTTACAGTAATGAGTTAAAAGGACGAGGTCCCACCGAGATTTGAACTCGGATCGCTGGATTCAAAGTCCAGAGTGCTAACCATTACACCATGGGACCGAAGATGTCGTACAGAGCCACAGAACTGTACTTGAAGGTCTACATGTCTGATGTATGTTGTTGATGTCAATGCCTTAAAAATTCTCCAGTTTTATGTCTCATCAAACGGATGAGGTTGAACGGGTAAACTGATAATCAGAGTGACAGCTACCACGTGTTTTTCTGCGTTTCTAGTTAGCTAATGACAGCTAACCTAACGTTAGCTAACTCTGATATGCTAGCAAAGCTGTGTGTGGGGAGAGACAGAGAGAAATCAGAGGTAGCTTATTATAAACATACGCATCCATCTACAAGTCCTGATAGTCGACAACGTCTGGTCTAACCGAGCCCTGAGGAAAATGAAGATTTAAAGGTCACATCAATAATTTCAATGTTTGCAAGCTGCTAGCTGGCTAGTCCTCTACCGACGTCTCCTTCCCAAAATAAAAGCTCTGCTTTCAAAATAAAAGGTTTAGATTGTATAACTGCTTAAAGGTGTCAAATATATTTTTTGTTTGAGTTTATATATTTTTACATAAGTTTTGTTACAGGTTTTCTTGGAAGCTCATTCAACTGTAAGCATGCTTCGCTGATTGGATACACATTAGGAAGGAAACGTAATTGCCTTTGGGAAAAAAGAGTCTCATAAAATGAGTAAAGTAGCTGACATGAAAGTCAGCAGCTTTAAAGTAGCCATCACTACTCCAGTGGAGCTGCTCAGTGGTCATGGGTAAAAGATTGTATCTGGGTTTGTTCGTTTGCAACTATACACAAAAAATGGTGACTATTAAATAGGCGTGTCAAAGTAGTGCTTTTTTTTTTTATCTTTCTTGTATTGCTGAGGAACAAAACAGGCTTTACTCTGGGCTGATTGCTTGTAACTAGCTCAACCAGGGTTTCATGTGCAGGCAGTGTGGCATACATGTCTGACCTCCTCAGTGCATTTTGAAAAAATGCATCACTATGATTTTGCACTTTGTTGTTATAGCCCAGGGACCCATGTGTGATAGTACAGCAGAGTAACGGGTGGTCAGTGGCCATGTTGTCCCTCATTCTCCCAAAAGAGGGAACTAGAGGGACTTTAACAGACCACGTAGGCCTAATCCTCTAGTGTAGTCAGTTCTCCATTTTGCAGCTCCCGGCGAGCCTCTGGAGGAAAATGGTACGGGGTTTCAGATTTTTCTGTTTCTGAATTAAAGATCACAGCCAGTCTCACTGCACCACTAAATAACAGCTGGATCATGTAGCAACTGCAATACCTGTTTTCAATAAGTCCTGTTATTTTTGTGCTTTATGAAGTCTTAGAACTGTAGGAATCCGGGAACTGCTCCCACCTTCTCTTCTGAGGAATAATTAAAAAGAAAAATAACCTTTGGTCCCTTAAGTCAATATTTGAAAAAGAAAAAAGGAATTCCAACAATGCTCAATATTTGTTGCAATACAAAACTTTGAAGACAAGAAGAGATATCTGTTTATTTGACTAAAAACCACAAGTCACACATTAAAACAACTTCTGTACGTATATGTATCGTTCACTTTTATCATTGTTAGAACTATAGGGCTACTCTCATACCTTCTGCTTTTCATTAACAATTTATATTGTTTTATAATTTATGTCTTCAAAAGAAACGCATGTAATGATACACTGCCATACGTCACTGATTATTTTATTGACACCACTGATTATTGTATACTAGTAAGCCTTGCATCAAGGGATAAAATGAAGTAGCCCACAGTGCATTAGTTTATTTTAGCACAGTTTTCAGGTATCTTAATGGTTTTACTCCGCAACAATTCAGATGCTAATAAACTAACTACATTTAACTGTTGCAGATTACATTTAATTAATCCAATTGAATATTACATATACAAACTGGCTACAGCAATACAATAAAAAAATATGTATACCGGTATATAATTTAATAAAAAAAAACTCTTTACTAAAGAACAGAACTGGAAAGCGGAAGACGGCACAAATCTGTATCACTAACTACCGAATAATCAAAAACAGTAAAAACAATTTAAAAAAGAGAGATACATTACAAATGGTACAAAACATTACAATGATATTTGGTTATAAATCAACAGTCTGATGGCATTGTAGACAAAACTGTCCTTATCCTGTTGGCTTTGAAAATAAATCTGGTAATGTTTCCCAAAAGGTAAAGGACTGCATAGTTTGTGGCTGAGGATGAGTGTGTTCTTGGATGATTCTGTGGGCCTCCTTCAAGCGTCTCCGGTGGTTAATGTCCTGGAGGGTTGGTCGTTTATTGCCTGTGAGAAAATATGCTGCTTACATCACCTGCTTTAAAGCTTTACAGTCCAGGGTGGTGCAGCTTGGACACCACACAGTGATGCAGCTACAGATGCTCTCAATGTCGCACATCTATAGGTAGTGAGGATCAACGGAGCCAAGCTGAATTAACATGTCAACATCACGCAGTGTTGCTGCTGATCGAGAGGAACTTGAAACTGCTGACTGTATCGATTAAGGGCATATTGATGAGAATGTAGGGGTTTCCTCCTGCTTCCTGAAGGCCACAATTACCTCCTTTACTTTGTTGTCCTGGCACCATATTTGAGGGTCTCACCAATCATTTGCTTGTCACTGTCAGATACAATATTTGACAAAGTTACGAGGCGCTTTTATAAGAAATAAAATAATTTCATGTTATTCCATACTTTGCACATGGCTCTTAATTTTACAAATAAATAATAGTAGATGATATTTCAGAAATCAGGCTATTGCTGAAAGCCAGAAATAATCTGATTTTTTTACTCCTATGCTGATGGTTGTTGTTTCATTCTTAAAATGATTAAAGCAGGGCTGTGATATGCCTCACAGTTAAGCGTGATCACAGAGTAATCGCATAAACTTAGCACGCAGTCTTGGGTGTCCGCAGTGCTGATAATGATTGGAGGAAGTGCCAATCTTCATCTGCCTTTCAACAGGGCAAGGATTCAGTTGCTCATGTTGGCCGTCAGACGTAGTCCCTGAGGATAAAGATAATTATATTGACAGCCGTGCTGTTATCAAAAGCATTCTCACTTATATGCTCTTCATGTCCAAATGTGACAGAGCAGTGTGTTGCAAAGGCGATGAAAGTTGATATATTTGCTCTATGCTAACTGCAGACTGTAGATTGCCCGTGGGAAGTGAGTCCATGTGGGTTTGACCTGCAGCCCGAGGCATCCCATGATGACAGACAACAGGGTGGTAGTCATCAGGCAGGATATCCTCGGCCTCATGGGCACAACATGAATGCATGTTGTATTGCACTGCAACATGTGCTGTTGTCCTATGCATGTTTTATTCTCTTGCTGCTGGGCTTCTCTTTGTGTCTCTGGGTTTGTCCTTAGTAAGAAATGGAGATTTTAGAAACATGACGTTTGATCACATTTTCATCTGTTTATTTATTTTCATGTTGGAGATGCAATAGCTCGCTGATACATCTGATGTGCCTGTACCTGATGAAGCTGTACTGTATATGCATGCACATGTGTGCATGAGTATGTCAGCTTTTCTCTGACTTAAAAGGCTTGCAAAATAGGATTTGTGCTATTTTGCGTTTGTGCAACATGCTAGTTTTGTACCCTGACAAACAATATGTTTTCAGTCCTGTGCCGTTTCACTCTGAGTAGTTTGGCACTTCCAAAAATGATTGCCTTAATCTTCAATGTTTTAATTCATCTTATTGTGGTGGGAATAACAACCTGATAATGCACCACAATGGACCATTGTTCCACTCTATACAGTCAACAATAATTGCGTCTCCTCTAAATCTGCATTAACATTGCTGCTGGGATGTGCATGTGTGTTTAACTGATGTTTACAAATACGAATTCCTGTAGTTTTAGTATGTCAAGAGTTTCTGATCTCTGATTTCCATTCTCCTGGTTTCCAAACAGCAAGCCAGCTTACTGTGAAGGGCCGGAGCATGTGAGGACACAAAATGGCTGGGCGAGGATACACGTCTGACATGGGTGTTGTGGAGCCAAATAAATCCCTGTTAGCCGAACAGCTTGATCCAGTGCTGGTGCCAGACTTGGAAACAGCCCAAGCCGCAGGACAAGGATCAACTATCCATGAGCATGCACCTAACACCCACACACTTTATTGCCAGTTACCGTACATGAATCAACAGTCAACAAGCTTATGACACATGTCTTAAGGTGCTGGATGACTCAGGATATGCTAATTCTGAGGGTAAGATAGAATACAAAACTGTACTAAGTTTAGTTGTTGACATTGAACTTTGCACTTGCATGGTTGGCACAGAGGGGTGCAAAATGTACAACTGTTAAATGTGGAGTGGATTATAATATTTAGGGAATTCATGAAAATGTTTGTCCCTTTGGAGGCAAGGCAGTGCTAGCAGTGGATTTAGAAAGCAGTGTACAACATACTGTAGCTATAGCACGGTGTAGACTTTTGTGAAATCAATGCAGGGGATAAATGGAGGACTTGTGAAAGTGAAAAATACCTGATGCACATTTGATAAACACAACAGAGTTGACTGGGTAGCGTGTTAGTACATTTTATAAATTGTAACAAGGGAAGGTGCAATAAACTAAAGTTTCAGTTTACATATTTTTGGTTATTGCTAGTAACTGGTATTGACATAATGGTAAATAACATTTATTTTTACAATCAACACTTGAAATGATGAAGGCCTTTGCAAATGACAAGGTAGTCAAAATGTAAATCATAATTTGGAGTTTAATTTTTACCTCTTAACTTGAGATTTTATTAATCTTATTTATTTTTCTTTTTACAAAATGTACCAAAACACTGGAAACAATGAAGATCTTGGGTAGATAATAGTGATAAAACAACATTTAAATAATACCCTCTAAACTAAAAAATAAATCGGGTTTGAATTGACATCAAACAATATCACTAAGTTTGTTCACTAGATATGGATCTATAGAGAGAACCATAAAGTGCAGCTTTGGATGGTAGGCGAAAACAACACTGAATAGAAATGCTGTTATTTCCTCGGGTTAGGCATCGTAATCAAATCGGTCAAGTCGTTTCTCAGCTAAAGAGCTTCTCATTTCTTTGTGTGGACTGTTTCCAGTATTTGCTTTTTCGTTTCAAATTTATAGACCAAAATAAAAACAATTTCAAAACAGCACAAACAGATTGAACATTGAATGGGATATATATATAGTACCATTGTAAAAACTATTTCCAAATCTATGTTAAAGCTATTATTTTATCACAAACACACATGGCTAGGACTTGTAAAACCTTAGAAATATTATGTGCTGCTTGAAAGGCAGCTTCTGTTTTGCCTTAAGATATTTTCAATAATTTGCAAAGCCGAGATATTTATTACCTTTACCATATGCACAGATCTATCCCTTGTTTTCAGGCTAGAGTAAAGAACGATTAGTTGGAAGAGGATATATGGAACCGGATGAGGCCCTGCTCTCTCTTTCTCCTCTCTCCTCTCCCCTTCTTATCTGTCGCCTTTACTGTGTTTACATTATAGACACACCCCTGACCTTCACCCAGGCCCCCTCTGCTGGCCCCACACACACACACACACACACACACACACACACACACACACACACACACACACACACACACACACACCATTTACACTACATACCAGAGCTCCTATGTGCACACAAGCGTGCATGAACAAATGCCACCAAAGTGGGCCTGAAAAATAGAGAATATAGATGTTATCGTGGTGAATAGCACAAAATAACCGCAATGTTTGCCCAGTGTGATGGTCCAATGGTCTATTTTTAGCACACTCGGCCCTCTCTCATGCACTGCAAAGCAAATGTATGGCAAGATCTCCATGCATCGGCATTGCTTTCCAGCCTACCACTGTACTGCAGAGTAGACACACCCCTACAACACACACGCCTCACTGCACGGATCTGCAAAAATGTCAAAGAAATAATGGAGCAAGATGCATAAAATGCGAAACTAGAATCAGGCAGAGCTCATGTTATTATTTCAACTATGTGACATCGATGGCGAGGTTGTTGTGATTTATTTAAGATTAAAATATGTGAATAAAAGCATGAAGCAGGGGAAAAACAAAGACACTCCGGAGCAGGAGAGAAACACGACAGCAACAGGGTGATTTGCACCCATTGAGACTAATGTTAGGTGATCCCCCGCTCCGGGTGTCCATTGATTCAGAGATTAAAAGAAAGAAAATGTTGCTTTAAACCTCACGCGGTCAAAGTTGTTTACCTCTCCGTTACCTCTGACGTCGTGACACACCCCTGTTTGAGGGGCGGGGCTGCTCTTTGCAGGCAGCGGAGCCGACCAATCACAGCCCGGCTCGGTTGAAATGCCACCAATCACAACACGGGAGACACTGCGAGCCCTGTTCTGATTGGCTACCAGAGGGGCTTGGGGGGGAAATCCCTCTCTCCTGGTGCTGAAGAGGGGGCGGGGCATAACAAAAAAAAAGTAATGGCCATCTATTTGGGTCCTGAAGAAGGAGGGGTGTTTCTCGTCGGACTACCGTAGGTGTGACTTTTCTTCATGTTAGTGCGTACGTTCACGCCTCAGTGAAACACAGTTGAGCCTCTAAGCATTTCTTCGTCGGATACAAACGGTCGCAAAACGGTGGATAAGCTGGCTCAACTTGGTGCCGCGTTTTAGGGTTAACGCAGCCCAGCTAGCCGCGCTAACGTTAGCTTACTACCAGCGCTGCTGTCTGGAAGGGCGTACGAGTTTGACGTGTTTTTTACTCCCAAAGTCACATTTCTTGAGTTTTAGTACAACTCAACCCTCTCTCCTCGAAGACCAGTGTTCCCAGTTCGACATGGAGGGGACGCACTTTGCAAGAGCATGAACACGACGACAGGAAAAGCAGACTAAAGAGGATTAAAAGCAACTCGGTCTTGATGGGGAAAAGTTGAGCAGAGGTATGAAACTCGCATGAACAGGAGGAATGCTACAGTGGAGGTTGAGTTATTGTAATATATGTTGCTCAGGACCACATGATAAGCATGTTTAGCACAGTTTAACAGTGTCGTTTGAGCAATGTGTTTACCTATGTACTTGCCTAACTGCTGTATAGGATGGTTATGTGTGTGTGTGTGTGTGTGTGTGTGTGTGTGTGTGTGTGTGTGTGTGTGTGTGTGTGTGTTGGAAGTAAGTCAGTGTTGCATAAACAGAGCAGGTCAGGTACGAGGGTACAGGCCCACTCAGTGACTTGCGACATACCATTTTGCTTTTGTATTGAACAGGATTAACAACTTGGGATAAACTGAAGAAAGGTTTCAAGTCTAACCTATTGTACAACGGCATGCTAAAACCTCAGGTGAGACATTTTTCCTCTTTGCTTTTATTTGTGTGTATTGATATCTTGCTGTCTTTTTGGGGAAAAAACACTGTTAAAATGTCTTTAATGTTGCTCTGAAGTTGTCACAGTTTTGCCATGATCTTTAAACATTCCTAAGGATCTTTGCAGTCTTGTGATGTAACACCTATGGTCCTTTTTGAAATATGTTTATTCTCATCATAAACCCAAGTAATATCTTAATAATAAGCTAGTTAGTAATGTATGGATTGTTATCATTATTGCCATTACTAAGACTGTATTAACAGTATTTTAAGAATTAATAAAAATGTCAGTACTTTTAAAACTTATATTATAATAATGTGACATAAATCAGTGACCCTCCTAAGACCATTTGCCTGACTTAAAGGACTGTGTAAAGAAAATCTTCCCAACTGATAAAGGAACTTGTCAATACAGTCCATTTAGGATTAGGGTCTGTCCAAATAAGAACATTATTTCATACAGCTACACAGTGAAAATTCACCCCCATAAAGAACATTTGCAAGGTAGTTAGTCGCCTTTAATAACAGAATGTCACATCGACTCACGTTTTAATTGTGTTGATGAACGCATGATAAAAAAAGTGAGAATCTGCAGTGATCTGAACTACTTGGTGCAGAATTTAGCCCTCTTCTCATGTAACATCCAGTTAGGCCACGTCCAGCAATTTACCTGAGCATGGAAGGATTTCTCTGTTACTTTCTTACACACACACACACACACACACACACACACACACACACACACACACACACACACACACATACAGTGGCTTGGTAGAATTATATATCTACACGTAGTCATGGAGAACTGAGCCCCTGGCTGATAATGACATCATTAATTACTATGAATGTTTTGTCTTTCTTCTTGTCTTAAATTAAAACAACCCCAGCTCTTCTCTCTCTAGAAGGTACCAAATACAGCTGAAAGCAAGCGATACGTATTCTTAACAATTTTCCCAGTGACCTTTGTGCTATAATTCTGACCCCTATCCATTTCTGTTTATGAAACAGTTTGACACTTGAAAAGTAGCAGGTAGGATGTTGTTTTTATGTCAGCTGCTTCATCGTATCTCTTCTCAACAACTCGGCTCACTTAAGTCCAACGTGCACACATGTTCTGAATTTGTGGAAAATTCACAAGACAACCTGTGTTGTTTTGGACAGAACGGGAGACTCTAATCTAAAGGAGGACCACGTATGCTTAAGACTTTCAATCAATTTTCAGTTAATTTCTCAGTAGAACTCAGTGCAGACATGTGAGGAGGAGGAGATACGAGATGGGCTCAGTTGATGTCTTTATTGACTTTAACTGTAGCATGTTGTTCATGGAGCTGTGTGCCGTGGTGATGGTACAGTCCATTATGGCTCCTGTACAGTGAAATACCCTGCCCCCACCCCCCTTTCGTGACTACAGTAATTGGTTGCTTCCTCTCACATGTAACCCTATAGAAAGAAAGAGGCTGCTGTACTTCACTGTAAAGACCCACTTGCACGTACCTGTACATGTGTGCTGTTTACAACATATGTTCAGTTGCCTTTGTGACTAATGAAGTGTTAAGTTCCCCCTAATGTCTTTTGGTCCTCAATTACCTCCCCTGGTTAATGGTTTCTAGGCGAAACGCATCACGCAGGTAATATTTGTTGTATATGTAGCGCAGGTCATGCAGAAAAACATTTTCCAGGAAAGCAAAATATATATCACTGTTTGTTTAGATTTCTTTTCTAATTCATAGCAGTGTATAGCTGTAATATTGATGACATTTTATGTTTTTTTTCACCTTTCAAAGGTTTTCTCTCATTTCTTCTATTTAATTTTTTTAAGAGAAGCATTTCCCGAAAGAGAGACAGCATTTTATTGAGGTTATATAACTTTGACTTGTGGGCTAAATTGCGTTCGCACCCACCTCACCCACATGTCTGTTGCCTGTCCGGTTCTGTCCAGTTTGCTCTCTCTACGTGCACGTGTGCTTGAGAATGTGCATTCTCTGTCAAATTCGCCATAGACATAAACAGGACTTTTCGGTGTGTGTTTGAGTGGGCCTCTCCCTGCCTCGTCTCTTTCCCCTCTCCAGAGTCCAGCAAGGGGCCCAGCATAAGGGGGCAGGCTGCCGTCACTGCCTCTCTCTCGCCTTGCAGGCCAGGACTGGGGCCTGGGCAGGGGGGAGTGGTGCAGAGACCATAGGGTTGGACATGTGACCCCCCCACCCCTTCCACCGCAGTTTAGCCCATCCCGTGTGGGGCACAGGTCACCTTGTCATGTGCTATTACGGCTGCTGTAACATACTCCCTGTGATCGTAGGAAAAGAGCATGAGATAGATCCGTGGAGGCTGAGGGAGGGAAAGAGAAAAAGAGAGAGATCGGGAGAGAGGGGAGTGAAGGGACAGGACTGGACTAGTCTGCTCAGCCAGTTGTTTAGCCGCATTACAGACTCAGTTTGTCTTCTTTGTTGTTGTTAGGTCCACACTGTCTCTTTTTGTCCATTGTTATCCTTCCCCTATCGGTTCTCCTCATGTATTGTTTTTTTTTTCTTAGTCAATTCCAAAACACCTCACATCATATTTAATTAAACTTCTTTAGTCACATCCTGATCATGTTTTCTTTTGAATGGTACTTATTTCTTTTCAGCCCCCAGAGTCCTCCTCATTTTAGTTTTCACCACTCTGCCATTATTGTGGGCTTAGATGTACTTCTATGTGGGAATCACATGTCCATGTATTTCCATTGAAGCCCAGCTCTCTCTGCAGCCCGGGTCATTCTAGATCTGATTTGTTTTATGTCTCTTCTGTACTCGTTGTGACCCAGCCAGAGGTATGCAGTAAAACACATCGCCTTATGTTTTCTCCCTTCTCCCTCCAACCCTCTCCACAACTCTCTCTCTCTCTCTCTCTCTCTCTCTTTTACTTTAAGAGAGAGTTTTGGCAGCATGGAACAATTTCAGAACCATTTGTGGGATTGCGTCATGTGATGTAGATGGAGGATGCTCATTGGATTGTCAGACAGGGCCTCCTTCTCCCACTCAGGCGTTCCACAGCGATCCCTCTCTTTCCTCCAGTGCTGTTATAGGTCTGGATGTGATTCCGACTCTTGACTCTTATGTGTTGGGATGTGGTCTGTAAACTCATTGCTGACATTCTTTGGACGTGATGCCAGAGGTTTTTTATTTCCCGCTTTCCCATTTCTCTTCTGCACGTCTGTGTGCAGTTAAAACAATCCCTCTTTTGAAATGCTGTCGGGATCCTCATCTTTACCCACTTTGTTATATCTTGCCCTGTCCTGAATCACATTTCATTTCAACGCCCAGGCACTAATGGTACCACTTAATTAGTTTTGTTAGATGGTGGGCGTTGGTTGAGGGTGGGTTTTATAATCACTTAATATTGACTTTGATGAAAGTTAATCTAACATCTGGGCTGTGGTCCAAATCCTTCTTACAGCTGAGGTCTCACTTATGTCTTTTCTGTAAGTAGCAGGGCACCTGAAAAAGAAAACCAATGGCCTCTTTCCTGTTTGGTAATCACATACTTGGACAATGGTGCAGCTCGAAACGAAATGGCGAGTAGAACAGAAGGAAAACAAGCTACTTTATGGGTGGTATTGGACTCCTGCCATGGTCCACCTTGGCACTCATTCCTGTCTTAATGTCTCACAGCAGCTCAAACTGCAGCAGTAATACACAGATTCATGAATTGGCATATTTTAAAGACTACGCTCTTTGTGCAACATCATCGGCATGAAGTGTTACAATTTCTCATATTAGCGCTTAATATGTCTCTACTCTCTACCCCTCAGGTTCACACCATCTGTAGTCGAGACTTAATTTCCCACTGATTGACATTTGATGTCAACTAATTAGAAGGTGCTTAGTTAGACGTTTTCATTTGGGACACTGGGATGCAGATGGTGCAAACAATTTACACTGATAAATGTGACACAAGTTGTGTCAATTTATGCAAACTTTGGGGGGGATTTTCCTTCAACTCCACCAAAGTTTAAAAAATCTAATTTAGGTCATACCACCAAGAGCACTAGACCATTCATCTTTAGAATTGAGGATGTATCAAAAGTTTTACATTATTACATTTATTTTACGTCTTTAAATCCAACGTCAGTCCTTGGATTACAAGACACGTGTGTCATTTCAGCCATGATGTGATAAATAAAAGGAGGAAAAGATGAGTCAGTTCTCCACTGCATGCTAAGTAGCACTTGTTCTCCCTCAGCTAGATTGTTGGGTAAAAATAAAAAAGGAAACTCCCTATCCTCTCCTCCAGCTATGCCACCAAAATTAGGGTAATGTCTTTATTTTGCAGCTTTCACCACCCAGTTACAATGACAAGCTCCAGTAAGTTTGCGGTGCCGAACAAAATTACAGCAGGCCTCATCTCTTGCTCATCAGCCACTGACGCTGTTTCTCTCAGACTCCCAAACCCCAGACTTCCAGTACACATCATTTTTTCTTTTTTATCCCTTGATTTATCTGATGGAGTCCATCAATTATCTCTTTTGTAAGGGGTATTCAGTTCCAGAGCAAAAAGTGCTTATTGTAGAATTTGTGGTCAATGTTTCTCTGAACTCCTATCTGTTAAGAACTGTCACATAGTCAATACTTTTATTAGAGCTAAGATGATTAGTTAAAAGAGAAAAAAACAAACTGGCTTGCTGAGTATTGACTAATCAAAGTCAAATTATCCAACATTTTGTAGTTCCAGCTTCTCAATTGTGGGGATATGCTGCCTTTTCTCAGTTTCATATCATTGTGATTGAATATCTTTTGCTTTTGCACTGTTGGTTGGATGAAATTGTATATTTGGGGTTCAGGAAATGCTAATTCCCCCCTATTTTCTGCCATGATTCAACTGAGGAAATAAGCATACGACTAATCCAATGTCACTTATAAACCACGAAAACAGAATTACTGGCCTGGTCTCCATTGTTATTACTCACTGTGATATGTGGTGGTTGTCACAAGTGATGTGATCAGATCCATCCTATGCCTTAAACCTAAAAGTCTTAACGGCTCAAAGACACTTGCATAAACATTTTAATATATCAATAATAGTCTTTATTGAACATACAATTTAGTTGGCGTGCCATAAGATTTTTCTTCATTGTGTACACACACACAAACATCATGAAACACCGAATTTAGCTTCATTATTTCAAAAAAGGGAGTAAAGCAACACCAACAGAGATAAATCATACTAAAAATGATATTCCTACATGAATAGCTTTTCCCTCCGATACTTCTAAAAATGAGAAGCTGTCAGAGACGGGACATTTATTTATATTTAGCCAGTAATTGAAGTGGCTTATGACTGTTTATTTTTAGCCATCCTTTTAGATAACAAAAAAGAGGCTGTTTGTGTTGATTGCTTCTCTCTGGGCCACTGTGGAGTGTTTGCTCCTCATACCGTTTCTTTCTCACATCTACAATAGTCAGCAATGGGTATGCCTTGTGTCGCAGAAAGTCACAGTGACAAAGAGGTCACCCCTCCCCTAGTCACTGTATCAATGTTTATATCCATATCTGTTTTTACCCCATCTCTTCAGCATCCCATCCACCCCACCCCTCTCTGGCCTGCTTCTCCCTTGCATCCCCCTCTCCTCCTACACTCATGTGAGCTGGCACTTCCTCTCTAACTGACGGTCATGCAGAGGGCAATAGATGATCGCCATCCCAACTATATGTGTAGCGAGGTGTAATGGACACATAGCAGAGTGAAAACATGCCTACCATGTGACACACTCGGTAACATGTTGAGAAGGTCTCAGAATCCAATTGTGCTGCTGCAAAACAGTTGCTCTATATTTGGGAGACGATTTTCAAGGTTACAATGATAAACTAGCATTTTTGTACTTATTTTCTAAGTATGTAGAGGTTTAACTAAGGACAAAGCAATGAAATCACTCTTGTTCACTGTTTCTACTGCTTTGAGCGAGAGACATTCAATAAACGCCCCAGACAACCGTAGAGATTTTAAGTAATTTCTATAAACTAATGCGGCGGCCATAACGCTTTGGTAGAAGTCGCTCATGTTCAAGAGATTTGTCTCCTTCAGCTGGTGTAAGCTTATTCCTTCTCACACTAGTCATGTGGCTGAGATGAGCTTTCTTAAATTCCCTGTGTAGCTCTCCACTTCTCATGGAATACTTGCGACTCTGTCATTCACAGACTATGATTGACCACATTTTATCTTCCTTGTCCCTCTATATACTTTGCTTTTTGACACAGTCACAATCAATGGCTACTCCTAATTTATCAGTCACTGTTCAAGTTAAATAGATATCTCCAGATTGCAGTCATGACATTATAACATAATAACTGTTTTTTAATGGAAGAAAACACAAGTGGACTCAATGAAAAATAATGTACATGTGATTGTTGTAATACATCTGTAATTAAGACCAAAAATCCAAGAACTGAAGTTGTCTAGAAATGCAAGTAAATCCAGAAACTAAAGTCAGATTTCCTTCATTTATATTCTTGTATGGAATTAAATTGCATATTAAAAAAAAAAAAAATGGATATTTTAAAAATGACAATTTTGTTTTTAGACGCCAAGACAAAAACGGAGTCATCAGATATGTCTTTAGATGTTTTAACAGAAACATGCACATGTAGAAAGGATGTCTTTTGTGCATAATCACATTAAAATAATTACCAAATAGAGGAAAGTTGGCCTTATTGTTAAAACATGAATTACATGACCAGACATTCACATCCCAAGTCCTAATATTGTAAGTACTAAAACCAGTGCTCGTTTTCAGTGTGAATAAATGCAGAATACAACATTGCAGATTGGGAGCTTGTGTTTGAACCGTCAGTGATGTTTAGTATTATAAACTACAACTCGACTATTTCTGGACCAATTCAGAGTGCCAACTTGGGAGCAGGAGACTTTAATAGAAAAAAGTAAAACAAGGTCAAACCAATTTATTAAATATCACTGTTAAAGTAACTATGTACATAAACAGTTACACCATAAGGCCTACTGTTTCCCTAATGTCAGTGGGTTTTATTATGAATTAAGATCATTCTTTTCCACTGTTAAGTCCTAGCCAAACAGAAATATTACATCCATTATACAGGCCCTTTTTTAGAATACAGTTATATTTTATTTCCAGCCTTTCAGATTTTTTTCATGCTTGCATCCAGGCAGATGGCCGCCCACCCAGAGCCTGGTTCTGCTCGAGGTTTCTGCCCGTTAAAAGGAAGTTTTTCCTTGCCACTGTCGCCAAGTGCTTACTCATAGTCGGAATTGTAGGGTCTCTGTAGATAATAAATACAAAGATTACATTCTACACCTTCTCTATATGAAATCAAAAAGTGTCCTGAGATAACTATAATTTGGTCCTGTGTGAAAACTACTTAATTAAATGGTGAAATACTATAGGTGCTGTTTAAATACTTATTTTATAACGTTTTTTTGTTAACTTACCAAAGCTGTTAGAAGTTTCTTGCTCGACTGTATTGGACAGAAGGCGCATCCTAATAACAGCTTACTATGTTAGCAGTTGGTAGAAAAGTTTGGAGGAGGAAATGTGGAAAGAGTAAATCTGACCAACCCCAAAAGTAAAGCTTCCATTTAAAAATGTCTCAAACCTGTATGCTCAGTGATGTTCTTAAGATAAGTCTGCCAAGAAATGATGCTGCTACCACCTAAGAAGTTTTTAGTGTCAAGTAGTTGAAGTACAACAGTTGGTCCAAAAGTTGCTGAACTCCAAGTTGTTTAACTTGAAATAGTCAGTGGCAATGCATAATAATGTCCCTCCTGCTGTAATGCACTATTGCAAAGACATGACGGTGTTTCTCTAATTGGTAAAATAGTCTAGTGACAATCTATAAGCACACCAATTCTACCAGATGATAAAGATGTTAGACTTAGTTGCCCGTCACGGAGCAGGACTCAGCCCTGTAAGCTAATCAAAAATCACAGTGTTACTCTTTTAAGACATGAGTAATATCTTGCATTCTTACTGCAAATACAGATTTGATTGATGCTGCTGAACGACATATACACACACTTTGTATATCATTCAAGAGTGAGACATTCAGTAGAAGCCCAAAGCTCAAAACCTTATCCCTGGCTTTTCGTGCCAGAGACAGGAATGAGTACAGATCTGGTCTAATAACCTCATGCATTATTTAGCGCTCTCTCTCAATGGTACTGTGCATTTAGTGTAATGGCCTGTCATGGCTGAATGCAATCACAGAGGACCGGCTTCACTGATCAGTTGATGATATGGTAAGGTAAATGGGTGTTTTCCCTGTTGGTTCACCGTGAGTGATGAGAGTGAATGCCTGTTTGGATTAGTTTGCCTCCATGCCGTAGAACAGATTTTATGTTCTACAAACGGCTGTGCCATTTACACTGGTCAGTATTGTGTAACAACCATTTGTAGCTATG
The DNA here is from genome assembly GCF_027596085.1 of Anoplopoma fimbria. Classification (NCBI taxonomy): domain Eukaryota; kingdom Metazoa; phylum Chordata; class Actinopteri; order Perciformes; family Anoplopomatidae; genus Anoplopoma; species Anoplopoma fimbria. Next base: position 2,415,208 of record NC_072465.1, on the reverse strand, counting down.
CCAAAAGACGAATTATATATTTATCTCACCTGTAGACCCTACGCTTTTTCTCCTAGGACTGTATGTTGATAATGTATCAACTCTGTCAGCAGGACTCCAGAAGGTGTTGTTTGAAAAGAAAACATATGACAGAGCAGCACACATTTTTTTTTTTTGCCCTGACATTATCTTGTATTACCTGACCAAGATTTCTGTAATCAAGGGCCAACTTGTACAATTGTTCCCACTACAAAGCCATCAAAGATTTCATGTTTTAACACACTTCCCAGATGAGTCTGGGACCAGGCCATTCACAATAATTACTATTGTTGCACACCATACTGTCAGAAATAATTGCCATAAATTACTTTTTTCTAACTTACTATTTTCCTTTTAAGACCATTTTATGCCACTGATATATTAATGTAATAGCAAAGTTATTTAAGTATACCCATTATAAGATCAATTAACTTTTTATTTTCTTTAGAATATTCATTAATATATATATATATATATATATATATATATATATATATATATATATATAAACATAAACCTAACAAAAATTACCATTATGTTTGTTGCATTCCTATGTACGGGCAATATCAAGGTCAGCAAAAATGTTTGAAGTCATGTCCATATATATAGGTTGATAAAGAAAGTATCGTGACAGGTCAAGCTGGAGCACAGGTTGCAAGACTTTGTAAGTTCAGAAAACTTATCCTGGAAAGACAAATTGGCAATCATGTCATCGAGCCAGGGACTCGCCTACATAGAAGCTGTTTTTCCAGAAAATATGTGCCGCAGTTCGTTTTTGGTGCTTTCCATTTATACAAACTCCAAATAGCCTTGGAGTCTTGGCCAGCCGGGTTACTCACATAATGTAGGCTTCATGGAGTGTGAGCGTTTTTGAAATGTAAAACTTGTTCCCATTTATAGTACATCATCTGGCTGGCCAGTGTTATCGTATAGTAAATAGCCCGGAGGTCTTATCTTGATAAACACTGAGATTTGTGTAATATGATTGATGATTGATTACTGCAGCCTTCATATCCTGGAATGCCTTTGACTCAATGTGTACCTTACCTCTGAAAGTAGCAAGTTGCGCATTGAGACAGTAGGGGAAAAGAGGAACGTTTAGGTCACACCCTGGTATTCTGTCACCGGAGGCAAGTGACAGTCAAAAATGACACTGAGAGCAATTCAAATGTTATATTACCTCTGCTCTGCTTTGAGTTTTCATTAAATCAGCTGGCCAGAGCTCACTGTTTCAGGAGCTCAGTGATGAAGTGATTTCCAATCAACCTGTGAGTTTCTGTGGGGTCTGTTGTCTATCAGAGTTCAATGTAACCTGACCGTTGAATTCCCTCCACAAATATTTGCTGTGAGTTGCTGCTCCTTCCAGTCGTGTTCATATTTACTGTTTCACTGTGTAGCGTAACGGTCATTGTATCAGATGTTCCTGTATGAAGCATGTGGTGCTGAGATACAAGACATCAACATGCTTTGAGTCACTGCTGTCCTTGATGCCTGCAGCAGAGAGGAATTGAAAAGATCCTCTATCTTCTTATATCTTTTGAACTTTTTTAAACATTAGGACTACATGTCCTGCTGATACATTTGGTCATAGACAGAATTTGGTTTAAAGGCATAATGGCAAAAGTCACAGTTGTATTCAATAAAAAAACAACATTGTTGCTTTGACTGGATTATGTGAGATTTTAAGCAGGTGTGGTGGTTTTTAATTAGACATGAATGATGGAGTGATCTGTCAAAACATTTTAAATTATTCAGCTGGGCCCCTACCTCATTTGCTGTTGATTTGTGAGTTTGTTGAGGTTTTGTTACCCTCCCCTCTATCGGCCCTCAATCTCCTTTACTTCGCTTTCACTCTACAGTGGTAGCAAAGACGAGAATAAGAAAGGAGCTTTGTGAAAAGGACAGTGTCTGTTTGTTTGTTTATGAGGATGCTAGCCTTGCAGGGGACATGCCTATTTTTCTCCCTCTCATGAGGCTGTTAAGTGAAATAGATACTGGAGCACTATATAATCAAATGTAGCCCAGATCCAGCATTTTGAAGTTTTTCCTACTTGATTCTTATGGCTCCAGTTCAGCACCAAAAGGGGGACTGGGGACTTGAATTTGTCCTGGAGGAAGGGACTCTGTTTGGTTGACATGGAGACAGGTGAAAAGATACGCGACTCACTTGGTGCATATTTTTTACAGCCTCTTTTTAGGAAAAACAGATGATGGTTGAGCCATTATCTCATAATTGAAAATATTATGATAGGTTATTTTAAATTACTTTTATTATTTTGTTGGAAAGTGCAACACTGAACACATTATTATTTAAGAAAAATTCTTAACTTTACTTCTACAACGTTAGAAGTTGGCAGCCTTATACATGTTTTTCCTTATTGAGTTAAGCAAGTGAACAGTTTGTAAAACCAGGCGCTGATTTAATTCATCTTTTTTCTCTCTCTCTTATTTGTCTTTCTCCATTGGCCCTCTCTTTGTTTAGTGATGGAGTCCACAGTTGTGAGTACGTCCACCTTGGCCCCTGATGAGTACGATAGGAACGTGCCGCGGATCTGTGGCGTGTGTGGCGACAAAGCCACCGGCTTCCACTTCAACGCCATGACCTGTGAGGGCTGCAAGGGTTTTTTCAGGTACACACACACACACACACACACACACACACACACACACACACACACACACACACACACACACACACACACACACACACACACACACACACACACACACACACACTCAGTAGGCCTTGAGCACAATTGCTCATATTACCCTGATGAAAACATAGAGATGCATATCGACTGACGAGTTATTGACACACGCACACATTAGCATACAAACACGGGTCTGAACTTGCATATATAATAGCCACCCACATGAGCACACACACATTAAATGTAATTACCCCCCACAGTTGCATAAGAACACGCACAAAACCACGGACAACATCCGAGTTCACGCTAATGCCCAGGAGCAGGCAGAGAATACAAATGAGCTCAGTCCTATAGTTAATGCCTTGGCTGCTGCCTGCTCATTGATACGCACATGAGTTTCCAATTCAGCTAAAGACAAAACTAGAGCAAGCCATGATTGTGTGAGCTTGTGTGTGTTTTTGATGTATCCGCCAGTTTACGTCTGTTCCTCTCAGCAGTGTTGATGTTTAAAGAGAGAGGATGAAAAAGAAGGATGTTTAATAATCTCCTTCCTCGTCTCTCAGCTGGCCCAAGTTTGAACTCTCACCCAGCATGCTTATCTGTGTGTTTTTGCTCACATTGGTGTATAAATGATCATACATACTGTCCGTGACTAACAAGATCACTAGGCTTTGCGTCACTGTTTGGCAAGATTCTTCTTTTACCCCTGGATTCCTTGGCACTCATCCATATTTATCCATGTTTCGCTCAGTCACAGGCTTGAAGTACAAAAGTATTTATCCAGTTTTACCATGATAATTATTTGTGCACAGCACTGTCAAAGGCACCACGATGCTATATTTAGTATATCAACATAGTGACATGCTCAGACAAACACGTAGAGCCTTGACTTTTTATTTTATTTTATTTTTTTTACTTTTGTGTGTTTTTAAACTGATATATGTGTGTGTGTGTGTGTTTTAATGTTTTAATGATTGTAAAATGTATAAAATTGATTTAGGCGCAGCATGAAGCGCAAGGCCGCCTTCACGTGTCCCTTTAACGGCAGTTGCACCATCACCAAGGACAACAGGCGCCACTGCCAGGCATGCCGGCTCAAACGCTGTGTGGACATTGGCATGATGAAAGAGTGTAAGTATGACGGGTGACCCACATGTCCTCAGGGCAATACTGTTAACAATACACCATGTGATTCACTGCATGTGTTTAAATAGGGACACTTTTGGGTTAAATGCACTTATAATGATTATATTGATTAGTATAATATTTTAGTGGTTGTCCAACACTGTCAATTTGAATCAAAACTATGTCCTGGACTCATCCAAGACCACTTCCCCCATAAAGACAAATTAGACATAAATAAAACCTGCTGTACATAAATTACATTCAGTATACTTTTTTTCCCTTTTTTTTCTTTGAGGATAGTCAAATTTACACTGCTGTTTGCCGTTTTGGGGGGCCTACTGTCCCTCTTGTATATATTATGTAATATTTGGACTGAGGTCAAGTTTCTCTGGGTCTTTGCCCCCATTACAGTGTTGACATGTTCTATTTGAACTAGTGGAGCCTCCCCACATTGTATAGTGTAAGTGTACTCCATCTGAAGTTTGAACACCTGCTGTTATGTACAATCTAGCGAGGCCTCTTCTTTCCACACAGTTGTTTATTTTCATGGTCTGTAAATAGCAGGTCCCGTTTTTTTCTTCATGTTTTCTCTTGATATATCCGGATATTGTCCCCGGGCCTGTTTTTAAGCAAAGGCCTCTCACTTCCAGCTGAATGTTCTTTCCCCTGAGTGTTTCTGGGAACACCACAAGGTTGGTGGCACAGACACTGCGATTTACTGTAGATGTAGAGAAGCCATTGGCATTGCTGTTGCAAAAACAGAAGCATGTTGTTGAGACCCAGCTCTCTCTCTCTCTCTCTCTCTCTCTCTCTCTCTCTCTCTCTCTCTCTCTCTCTCTCTCTCTCTCTCTCTCTCTGTCTCTCTCTCTCTCTGTCTCTGTGAGCTAATTCAGTGGTTAGAACAACAAGGAGCGAACAGAACAAAGACAATGCAATCACTTGTTCATTGCAACAGGGGTCTCCATATGGACACGTCCCCTCCCATTCTCTTCCTCCAGAGAATAACAACCCCCCCAGCCCTCCACCACCCAACAGCACATTGGCATAGCTGTCATCACAATTTAAAACACAATTACAAACTGAAAAGCTTTAAGGCAGTCTATCTTTAACCAATGTTGATGATATACCTGTGTTCAGTTATATCTTTAACTCCATTCTTCATTATGCCCTGCCTCCACCCCACCTGTTTTCTGCTTATGTAAAAGCTGTATTCTCCATGTGATTGTGTCATTCTAACACTTTCTCTACCTCATTGTCTCTTTGTACTTGCACCCTCAGTCATTCTGACAGATGAGGAAGTGCAGAGGAAAAAGGACCTAATTCAACGGAGGAAGGATGAGGAAGCACAGCGTGAAGCGGAGAAGGAGGCGCGGCGGCCACGGCTCAGTGACGACCAGAGTCAGGTCATCGCCACACTGGTGGAGGCGCACCACAAAACATATGACGACTCCTACTCTGACTTCTGCCGCTTCAGGGTTTGTGTCTTTAATACAGATATCCCAATCATTGTATGTAAGTTTTTGCAGTCAGATTTCTTTCAGTTAACACATTTTATGAGACTTTAAACTGAATAGAATATAACGGATATTTTTATTATAGTGTTAAGATTAACACATATTTCCAGCTCTGTAAGACTGGCAGTATGTCAATTCCACAAGGATCTTTACATTATCCAGCACTCATCATTAACCGGCACACTTTGAATGATATGGAGTCCTCTCATCAGAATATCTTTGTGCTTCATTTTTACTTCACTGCCCCACAACAACAGTCATGTTTTTTTATTGTTTACACACAAATCCCACACCAAGAGGTTGATTCCTTCTCCAAAACTCTTTTGTTGGATCACCCTCAAATACCTCTGTGCTTTCAGACATCTAACCTGTAGTGTTGTTGTCCATTCTGTACTCCACAAAATACACATACCAGTAATTTGATCCCATTTATTCACCAGATATTCAACTAACTGTATTACTGTATTTTTTTAGCAAGAATTAAGAGCACAAATTGGTCAGCTGTATGTTAATGAAGATTGTGAAAGAAGGAGCATTTTTTTTTTTTTTTTTTTTTTTTTTTTTTTTTTACTGAATCACTGTAAAATATCTTTCTGTTGTCTAGCCTCCTGTGCGCGAGGGCCCAGTGACGCGTAGCGCCAGTAGAGCTGCCTCTCTCCACTCTCTGTCTGATGCCTCCTCCGACTCATTCAGTCACTCTCCAGGTAAGAGCCACACACTATGGAGACTTCAGTCAAAATCAAGAGAAAACAGTGACAGTTTAGGGTTACAATTAAACTTGTTTGTCCTGCACACTCACCCTTCAGCTAGAAACAAATCAAGGAAGAATAAGATTTGTCAATTCACTGAAATTATGACTGACTTATTAAAGAAAAACAACTTAACTTTAAATAGGAGGGAACACATATCAGACAAAAATGATGGACATGTTTAGACAAAATATTAGTTAACGCGTGACTTAAGATGTTTCAGCTGTTTGCCTGTTGGCGTACATAACCTGTTACGCTGCTTTACTCAGAATCCAGTGGACATTCTGTGAATAACCTGCCCCCACCCCCCCCCCCACCCCCAAACACCTGACACTCCTACTAGTCCACATCAGTTCATTAATTCACCCGTCACTAATGGAGCAAACAAAGCGAGGGACACGGTCCCGTGGCCTAACGCCAACACTCAGCGGACACAAAAGACTGAAAACAACCCCAGCAAGCTCTGCATGCTTCACATGTTGTCGTAGCTGTCATCTAAGCTTTCATCTCATTCCTACTGACCCGTCACTCGTATATTTTCAGATGATCCTTTCCATCAACAAGCCCTCTCTGTTCCATGATTTCTCTTGGTTATCTCAGCACAGACTGTGTCCATTCATGGAGGAGAAGTGTGACATTGTCAAGCTGTTCTACTTTCTACTTATTGCCTCCTCTTTGCTCTGCTGGTCTTTCCTTTGCTCACCACAGAGTCAGTTGACACCAAAATGAACTTCAACAACCTGCTGATGATGTACCACGAGCAGGGCAGCAGCCCTGACTCCAGCGAGGAAGAGGGCTCCAGCTTCTCCATGCTGCCCCACCTTGCTGACCTGGTCTCCTACAGCATCCAGAAGGTCATTGGCTTTGCCAAGATGATCCCTGGGTTTAGGTATGTATGTGTCTCTGTGTGTGTGTGTGTGTGTGTGTGTGTGCAGAGAGCATGTCCCAATCTGTCTGCCAGAGTTTTTACTCTGTCACTCTGCATTAGATGTTAACAACTGATGTAAGCCAGAAGAAAAATGCCTTATCCAGAGAATTTGACTTCAACGTGGGCAAAAAAACGTATCAAATTCACAATGGGCAATATAAGATGGCAAGAAAGCATGTTAGTTAGCAGAAAATAGTTACTTCATGATAATGACATGCTAATTGCTAGGTCTTGGGCAGAATTGTTTTGCACTCGACTGTGTGATAGAAAGGGTTTTGAGCTTCTATGTACTTAAGTCTTTGCAGAGGACTCTCTGATCTGATTTGCTTTGTTGATTTTCAGTTTTCATAAAGAATAGTATTGCTCACGTCAACAAATATTGTTGTCTGGAAAAACAAAAACATACAAACAATTCAATTCAATTCAATTCAGTTTATTTTGTATAGCCCAGAATCACAAATTACAAATTTGCCTCAGAGGGCTTTACAATCTGTGCTATTTTTTTTAACATTTTACACAAATTTAGTAGGAGAGTATGATTAAGTGATGATATTTTGGACAGACATGGAGGCGTACAACCGCGGTTATTCTAGTTTATTTACATGTCTCTGAGTGACTCTTTACCTAAATGTGCGTTGAAGACTTTGTACACCTACTTGTTTTCTTGCCTGATTAGTCGATATTGTGCCACAGTGATGGCTGTGGTCTAAAGGGCATAGATTACTGATAGACTGTATATTACAGATGGCTGACACGTAACGGAAAATCTTTTTATGTTGGGTTGTTTTTCCACTGAAAGAGGTTACACATTTGCCATGGTGATGTTGTTTGTGTGAAGTTCAGCCCTTTAAGTATGTTAGTAGGTGATTGTATAACCTTTTTAGAGGTAGTACTGAGACCTGTTTGTCTTGCATGCACACCCTCAGGATGTCTATCTGATGATCACATAACATTTTTTAAAAATATGTGATAGAATTATTACAAATATTCACTTTTGTTTAAAAGCTTGAATGGCACAAGATTGATTTTTAAGAGATATGAAGCAGAATGCAATATCTTAACCTTGAAGATAGATCTTAATGAATGGATAGAATAATAAACGTGTTGAAGTTGGCTCATTGTTTGTGTGTAGAGGCAAAATGACAACGGCTGTTCAAGACATATTCATTGTTTCTTCCCCACCTTCCACATGTCAACTGCTGCCTTTCAGCATGTTTGTTCATCAGTGTGTTGACAGGGACAAACGCATAGTATCTCGAGGTCACCCCAAAGTTGAGGCTAAAAACAAGTTGGGGCCTGTATTTCCTTAAAGTTGTCGTTCCCACAGGCAGTGAGTGATGGACTTGGTCAGATTACCTTTGGAATGTTTGTCCATTTATGATCTGCTCCCTAAGCCCTAAAAAACACCCCAGACCTCCCCTGAAGATCTGCAGGTTTCAGCTCATGGCTCCTGCTAGTTCAGTACTTTCATTTTTGAGACAATTTTTAAGACATCACAAGATGCAGGAGATGACAGTGAAAAGTTTGATTTATGTTATTTAAGTGACTCTCCGATGCACAGGGACCCATCACAGCAGGAGGAAGCAAATGGAAAGAAATATTTTGAATGTTATCATATCTGATAAACTTTGAAGGCTGTGACTGACTTTGAACCTGTAGTCAGTAAACTATCAGAAAAATCCTTTGAAATGAATTTTATAACTAAGTTAGCTGACGTAATACACTATCCAGACAGGGACGCGTAGAAAGGGCAAGTACTTTGTTTTAATTAGGGATGGGAGGAAAATTATTCATGTATTTTTTTTTATCTTATTTGATTCTAAATCGATTAAAAACTTCTGACCTTTTTTTTGGTTTAGTTTTTATTTATTCTTTAAAAATAAAAATTTTACTTAAAGTTTTAGTGTCAGAGATCGCAGTTTTGTTTCCCTGTTCTTTCACGAAATGTTTCACCTTCGTGTTGATATTCTGTTGCCGTCGTATGAAATAGCCCTCTTTGTTTTGTTAGATCTCCTCTTGCCTAACATTTAGTAAAATTCCTCAAATTTTTTTATTATAATCTGAAGATTTATAAAACCTCTACCTTATGACATTTTGGGATTCAGAGACAAATCAGAGACTGTATGTTTCAATACTAAGATATTAAGAAATTTCCATCGATTTATCATCGAGAACTAGTTTTGAATCGTGAATCTTTTTGAATCGAATCAACCCCAAGAAGCAAAATTTAATCATGGGATATTGAAGGATTCACACCTCTAGTTTGAATCGCTTTTACTTGTTGTTTACCTGTACATGACCAGCACTACAGGATTAAGGTTATTTGAGAACCATTATCATAATATTGTACTATTAGTGGTTCACTAACAGTAAGTGATATCTTTCCCTGCAGGGAGCTGACTGCAGAGGACCAGATTGCCCTGCTCAAGTCCAGCGCCATTGAGGTGATCATGCTGCGCTCAAATCAGAGCTTCAACCTGGAAGACATGTCCTGGAGCTGTGGTGGGCCTGACTTTAAATACCAGATCAGCGATGTCACCAAAGGTCAGTGTTAACTCTGTCATGTTACAGTACGACTACTGTTAAGAAAAGAAAGTTCTTTAATGCATGCTTGTCGACTCATGTTGCTCAGCTGATGGCTGAAGAAGAGACGCACATTACACATCAGCACCGCTATTGAGAGCTTGAAGGAAGAAAGTTTGTGCATATGTAGGACTGCAAAAGCCCTCCTATGGGATCAACCAAAGAATGTCACTCCTGACCTGCTGACCACACAAGACATCCACTGTCTGTACCAGCAGACGCAGCTCTGTTGTGCTCTTCTTAAGATATCACTGAATAGTTGACATGAACATGTCTGGAATTCAGATGTGTTTACTCATCAATAGTATACAATCATAAATATAACTCTCATTCACATGGGATTTCAAATTAATTCTGCCCCTTGTTTCACAGTTGAAGTTCAATAGTAAAATCTTTATGTAACACTGCAGTCCTAGTTACTGCAGTGGATCATTAAAAAAGACTTGAGTTTCGCTATCTATCATAGTAATATATTTTAATTTGTCATTTTGTTTAGTGAACATGTTTTCTTCTAGGAAAAAACTTTTTCAAACTGAACTTTAAAAAAAATCTTTATATTGTGTCAGACCTCTCCTTGAAGGCGCCCTTTCCATAATGGAAATGCATAAACAAGCACATTTGGTGGACATGAATTGGCAGTGCCAGCTTTCCCTGTGAGGATTACAGTGCAGCCCGTGAGCTGATGCTGTCTGCTGAGCTCTGGCTCAAAACAGGACCAATTTTTGAATTTGGTGTCCCCATTTGTTAGTTAGACACACAGCATTAAGGGACTTGTGTTTTTTTAAGTAGTCATCTTGGTAATGCAAGTGTGGTCTTCTGCTTTATTGCACCTGTTAATAAAAAAAAAAAGGATCCAGGTTGAAAAATAACAAAGTTGCCCTTCAATATTCTACTTACCTAAACAATTGTACAAGAAAAGGAAAGAAGAAAACGTAAGTAATAATTTATTAATGACAAAGATTGATTCATCTGAAAAAGCATTTGGTGCTAACACATCCCATGCTGCAAAACCAATTTAGACAATGCTCAGGAAGCATTGAAGTTCAATATACAGCCACAGCCATAACATTAGGAAATGGATGTACAGTCGTGATAATCATTGACTACTTTTGATCATTATTTGTATGACTTCTCATTTATGCATCTACTAAAAACAATCCCCCGAAGAAATAGAATACACATCAATTCTCAGTTGGTAGATCTTAGTAAAAACAAACCTGAGAACGCACAGCATGCAAGAAAAAATTCCTTACCAGAGATGATTCCAACAGATATTATAAATATTAATGAATATGCGGGATGGTAACATTCCCTGGAGGGCCGTTCTCCTATGATATCGTATGGAACTGATTCTATGTGCTGCACTGACGGTAATGATGTGTTTGGTCCTCTGAAGCGGGCCACACTCTGGAGCTGTTGGAGCCACTGGTAAAGTTCCAGGTGGGCTTGAAGAAGCTGAACCTGCAGGAGGAGGAACATGTGCTGCTGATGGCCATCTGCTTGCTTTCTCCAGGTACCGTAGGTCTGACTGTGTGGAGGAGAGAACATATAGAGGGTCACAATGAGTTGTTTGAGGGATCTTGCTTTCCCTTTTCTGTACAAATAGAGAATATATTAATTATATATTTTATTTCTAGCAAAAGATCAGGTTGTTAAATGTTTTAGTTAGATTATTTGAAGCAGTGTTTCTGTCCGTCAGTCAACATAATTCACATTGAGGTGCAGGTCTAAGCTACTTGAAGGGTTTCGTGTGTCGTGAGTATGTATCTTGATTTGAACACACGCTCGTGTGAATGGTATGCATTTGCTGAACATGCAGTGCATGTATTATACATGTATAGTTATGCAAGCAAGCACGTGTAACTAAAGGTACATTTGCGTATATGAGGCACCTCATTATTCATCAGATGCGCTCTCCCTGATCTAAAATTAGCAAGCCACCTGACCAGAAAAGTAGAAATAAAAAACACAAAGATCATGCAATTTTATGTTGATATAAAATTGTAAATGTTTTGTTGGATTAATATTATTCCATCCAAGTTTTGATATTTGTCTTAAATCTTCATTTTTCAAATGGTGTTTTGATTTTTAGTTAATTTGGGTTGCTTTTTGGCTTGTGTAACAAACATCATAAATATCTTATGACTCTCCCCTCCCCTCCTGCAGACCGCCCAGGTGTGCAGGATCACGCACGGATCGAAGCCCTCCAAGACCGACTGTCCGAGACCCTGCAGGCCTACATCCAGCTTCACCACCCAGCAGGACAGCTGCTTTATGCCAAGATGATCCAGAAGCTGGCCGACCTGCGCAGCCTCAACGAGGAGCACTCCAAACAGTACCGCTCGCTGTCCTTCCAGCCGGAGCACAGCATGCAGCTCACCCCGCTGGTGTTGGAGGTGTTTGGCAGCGAAGTCTCTTAGAATCTCTAATCCTCAATGGTGGTGAGGAAGCTGGAGACGAGATGCCCTAGTGGTAAAAAAAAAAAAAAAAAAAAAAAGGAGGCAGGGAGCTGAGGATGTGCTGGATGGACTGGTGGAGGTGTGGAGTATGAAGCTAGTGGACGAGAGAAAGTGGTGTGTGTGTTTGTGTGTCCATGTGTTGGATGTGTGGTTTGACGCGTGTCTCGTCTAAAGAAGTCTATCTTGGCATAAAGACCAAGGTTGTTCGGAGAGAAAGCAGATGTTGAGAGATGTAGTAAATAAGGAAACTTCATTTAATACAAATGAAACTATACATACACACACACACACACACACACACACACACACACACACACACACACACACACACACACACACACACACACACACACACACACAAACACAACTTCTGCCTATCTACAGTGTTTTTGTCTGTATTTAAATCAACAACCTGCTGCTTAAAATACCTGGACATTTTGTGTGTGTACGTGACGTGCACACACCCACACAACATGCATACTCAGTTACCCATTTAGCCATTCAGTTGAGCTACCTCTTTGTTTTACATCAACTATGTGGAACAGTAACTTTTACACAGGACAATTTAGATTCAGTTACAGATGACGTTTCAATTAATCAGTGCAAAAAGCAGTGCCTGCACATTAGTTTGAACTTTTGATATTTCAAAACTTTTATTTTGTTTTTTTCATCTGCTTCTCTCCATGCAGCGTATGTATATGACTGTGTATACAATTCAAACACATGCCTTTTCGCCTTTCACCAAAGGTATGGTCTACTACTTTCTCAAAAAGCTTCCAGTACCTAAAAATAACCATGCTGCTTCAAGGCCTGTTTCACGAATGCAGCCGCTCGACAAGCATGCAAGTTGTCTGACTAGCCTCACAGCCTCTGAAGGAAACTGTCATATTTGAGGTTTATAGTGCGGAGTACAGAACATAGTCTGTAATTTAGTGAGGTTTTGATAGGACTTTGGGGTGCCTAGTTTTGAGGTGAAAATTAGCCACTAAATGTGTTAGCTACTTTTACACTGCTAACTGTCAATCAAACCAAGCCTGCATTGTGGCTTGTTACTCTCTTCTGATTTTTTTTCCTCATTATTCTACTCTTTTGTTTAATTGTTTGTTCCCCTGTAAATAGTTAATTACTACCACATGTATCCTAAGCACTGTTATCCCCCCTTTTACTCAACCCTATGTAGTGATATACACAGTATCTATATTATCACAGATTCTAAAGGGCTAACATGCCAAATCTAACTGGAATAGTAATTTGAGGCCAAAGCAAGGGGCCTGTTTTGTAAATACATAGCTGCATACCATACTTGGAATTGGAATATATACTGATGTAATTGCAATGGATGTTTTTTTTTGGTTTGTTTTATACGTCAATTCACCTTTAAAAACAATTCCATGAATTGTTCCTCCTTAGTACACAGTGAGCTCCGTGGGCAGAGAGCTAGGGGAGCTGCTTCAGACCTCCCCAGATATCAAACCCCTTTCGTTTCTGACAGGGAAGTGGATTTTCTAGAATGTTGGAGGGCCTGGCTGAGGTGGTGGTGCGCACCTCGACACCCAGGCCCTCCTGTTTGATGATGTATGCTGCGCAGCCCTCTAGTGGCTGCATTGTGTAAATACCAGGTTTTAATATAATATGTCCGCCGCTGTACATAGGGCTACATAGATATTTCTCTAGGCTAATTTTTTTTTCAAAAATATATATGCAAATACAATATTGACCCTTTTTCTGTTTTTGATCCATTATCACTATGTTCTGAGACACTATTCTCTTATGTTCTGACTTCGATCATGTTTTTTTTTTTTTCTTGGTAAGAATGGATTAGAAATGGCTTAAACAGGGATTGCTTGTGTATTTGACTCAGTCAAATTATTATTTGTTTAGTGGTAGGTTGATGTACTTGCCTAATTTCCAAGTAAATTTTTTAAGTAAGAGGACAAGCTAAACATACCACGCTGCTCTCTAATATAAGCCATATAGATCACTAAGCTAGTTATACACCTGATACATTACAGTGCATCGTAATGATGACACCAGAGCCTTAGATATTCTCATTATATAATCTTCTAAACTCATATGCTATATATCCATGGCTCTTGGAAGATAAGCTTGTATGCGATAGTAACTCATATGCCTTCTCTCTGCTGTCAAAGCGCTGTCAGTCATCTTTGGCTTAGGCTTCATCTGACGGCAGCTAATGGCTTGTAAACCAAACTGCCAGAGAATTTAAACGCTTAGGTTTCGAGGCCAGTAATGTATGGCTTGCTGCATGTGGGATTATGGTAAAATTATAAGAGATGACATGTTTTTTTTTATATCAAGACAATTCCCCAAAGAAGTGTTTAGTCAAATTCTTGCCAAGTTCAGATGATTTCACTAAAGCATCTTGGCATGAAAGAAGTCATTTGCAGAGATGACATGAGTCTAAAACTTTTTTATGTCTTCTATTTGTTGTCTAACAGGAGACATCAGTTGAAACGGTTCCTGTGATTGGCCATAAGGCCTCATGTGTCAAACCCGAGAGCAGACGAGGATTACTCTGTGATCTTAGAGGAGAAAGCAAGTGTTTGTTGTTGAGCTGGATGTGTTCTCACAAATGCTTTGTGAGAAGTTGTGACAGTTGCTTTAATTTGTTCGTCCCACATGGTTTCAAGTCCGTTCTCCGTCACTGTGGCTTTATTCCGAGTCTTCATCAGTCACTGTGACACACTGCCAGCAGACAGTTGAGGCTTGACAAGAAGATGATCTGCATAGCAGAGATAGTCAGATCGTTTTTTAGATGTTTGCATAGTCACATAATCATAATGATATATAATTCCATATGCCCCCCGGATCCCCCTACTGTGATTGAACTTTAAGGAGTTAAGGATTGACTGTCGTTAGGCAGTACCACTCATGTATAGTATGTCAGTTTAATGAGGGACATGATGTGCTTGGTTACTGAACACTGACTTTTGAAGTTTATGAAAAGTCTCCATGTAGATTTTTCTCTGAATACATACTTTTGTATGTAGATATGGGTTTGATTTAGTTCTATATATTGTTTTTCAGATAGAGATGCTGTGTTGATTTGTGTATTTTTTAATACAGCGGGAGGTTTGATGAACATTGTAAGTGCCACAGGGAGAGTTCCCTCCACAAAGAACAGGGTAAAAGGGGAGTTGCTCTTGGGGCTTCGAAAACCGTACAGGAAGGGTCTGGTGGATGTATCGTATAGTCGCTAAATGAACAAGTAGATTTTGGTCAGTACTTACTTCAGGTTTTATTGTGAGAAGGGAACCCTCTTTTTCCCTTTTTATGACTAAATATGTGATTAAATGTTGGTTTTGGGACCCTTTTCCCCCATTTCATTTCCCACCCAACATTCTGTACATAACATGCAAATACAGTAAAACCTAAATATGGTTCATCCCCAGAGTTTCCTGTTTGGTTTTAGCATGATAGGCTGCTCAGAATACGTAAGTTTTTAACTCTGCATTGCGGTTGTCGAAAATACTGGAATTTGAAAACCATACGTCAATGGAAAACTACCACAAATTAGATGGGTCCATCTTTGGGGAGATTTCCTCTAGATTGGCAGCATAACACAGTAACACGGCCTGCAATATACAACTCATGGTACACTATCACCAGCAAGCTTTACAGTTTATCATATTAGTAGACATTTTTAAAGTTTTTTGTATAACTATTGCCATTACAAATCCTGTCTGTAAAAACATGTATGACATAATTCATTGAAAACAGTCTGCTATCTCCCACGCAAAGGCTTTCAAGTCTATTTTTTATTTTTTTTTGTTCTTCCCATTAGGACAGGGATTGTAATGGAATCAACTTAATTTAGCTCTTACAAAAAAAGGAGTGTTCACAATGGATGTACACCATAATCTACCTAAAAACCTACCTCTTTTAGCTCAGATTTTTGCTTTAGCATTAAGCATTTGCCTCTGTTTTTACTTTTGTAATATTTGTATTCATGTTGGTATTTATTGCTGTCTAATGAGTCATACTTCAATGATTACCTCAGAGATATCTCACAGATTTGGGAGAGTCCAGCTAATGAAGTCATAGTTTTTGTTTTGTTTTTTTGTACAGTTTTTTTCTTCTCAAACTTAGCATTGCCTTTTTTTTTTTACGCACAAAATACCGGGAGTGTTTTTAATATAGTGCCTGAATTCTGACCAACAGGGCTCAGACTGGCTAGGGTGAGGCTGTATTTACTCCAAAAAAGACATCCCTCTCTGCATCTTTGTCCTTTGGATATCTTGGTAATTGTTAGCAACCGCTGCAATTAATTTGATTGCCATGCTGCTGATATTTACCTTATCTTTATAGTCCTTAAGGGCAATTTGGAGAGGTGAACTTTGTGGGGTGAATGCAGTTGCGAAGAAGGAACCAGAAAGACTTTGTGGCAGTAGGAGAAGCGGGAGGTGTGTTTGCGCTCCACTAGGTACTGTTAGCATGGTCTTAGCTCTGTAGTACACCATCCTTATCTTGTCCGTCTTATTTGCCCCTTCATTTTCCCCATACCCTCTCCGTGTCTTCACCTCTCCTTCTGTCCTAAAGTCTGCTCCCGCACCTTCATCATTCCCTGCCGATGTTTGGTCTAACAACGGGAATTAGGAAAAGTGAAATCCTCAATATACATGCAATGCTGCTTTTATCTCCCACATCACCAAGTTGTGTGTCATTGACACCGCATAATGCAGGCATCGTCCAAAATGTCAACCCCCATAGTGGTGCGACAAGCCTGATTGGGAGGTTGTGTCTTTTGAAACACACAACTTAGTGGTGCATATTGGGAAAAACAAGTCCTTTCAGATCATAGTATCGTAATAACGGAGAAACTACTCACTTTAGTGAATTTAAACCAAGTTTATTTTGTATTCATGTCAAACTGCTTCAGGTAAACACTGAATGAATAAGATAATTTTTATTGATCAGTGAATACTGAGGAACAATGTCGCCATGGTCACATCTACCCTGATCTGTGTGCCATAATATTACCCTTTTAATGCAGGGAGATGTTAATGAAGCTTGCTTCAGATGTTCCCCAGCTTAATTTGAATGAGAAGGTTGCCTGAGATTGAGATTGGCCTCTTAGTATTTAGTCAGACATGTGTATTGATCTTCTATAAAAGTAAATTTGAATTTGGCAATTAATTCGCACCCTGCGTTGTGAGCCCAAATCGCGCCACTTTCAATTAAAATGCCTGAACCAACAAAAAGCACTTAATGTAATGTTTGAACACATGCATAATGATAAATATATTAGCCATAAACTGCCTGTGTAGGTCAGCGTGAAATGGCTCCAATTATCGAAAGAAATGTTAAGTCACCTAAATTCTAATGTAAATGCAATTTATCTTCTGTCTTGTTTTTTTTTTTTTTCAAAGATCTTCTTTTTTCTATTATAAATTGGTGTTTATGTAATGTTATTTTTGTCAGATGTTTTGCAAATCAAAAATAAACAGTTGTACATAGCAGTGGCCTTCTGTGTGATTTTCTTTTTAATTTATTTTTCATATATTAGCAGTATATCTTTAATATATGCCAATCTATCAGTTTAATGCATTTTACGGACATTGCTGATCAAATTCTGCTTACTGTCTTTGAACAGCTTTTGAGAAACTACAGTATATTGTTGGAGTAAACGCATGTTCATAGTTTACTAAGGAATAAGTCCAAGTACAACCACGATACCAGTTACAAGGGATTCATGAAGATCTGCGGACTCTGTATAGTCATAGTAACACTTTCTGAAAATGTTTCGCCTTATTATGATGAAAAAGGAGAAGGGTTTTGACTCCCGCTAGACCGACACTTAAACATGTATTCACAATGTTTTCAAAGCAACACAATTTAAGACAAGGTAGAACTTCATTCATCCCAAAGTAAATTGTTTTGTACAAAATGCTTGATATACTTTAGTTTAGTTTCATTTACTATATATGCACAGTCAAATCATAAATAGTCACTGATATAAAGTGGGAAAAACAGGTAAAATGGTGGTGCAAAGTACAAATGAGGGTGCAATATCTTTAGGAAAGTGCAGTGCACTGGTAACAATCCTCTAAATTGCAGGAACTGAATAAACTATAGATTGTTTCATCTATGTACTGAATTACAGTTTTGGTTAAAACCTAACCATCCTTTAATCTTAAAACTGAGACTGAATTCTACATTTTGAGTATGAATATTTGTATTAATATGATGTTTTATGGCCTATATAAATAATACAATTTTATGCATTTATTTGATAACCAAAAATAGAAAATTACAGAAAATGAGGGGAGAGAGATGAACATGATCACAGAAATAACGCAGGCAGTGGCAGATTTTTTATTTAAAATCCAGGAGGCAGGTTGACTTACTGACTTACTTTATTGTCCCACATTTGACATTGAAAATAAAGTAGATTAAAATGCAAAATAGCTAAAGTGCTTGTTTTATTTATTGTTCACTACTATATTGATTTATCGTGGTTCAGCAGCTTTATGGCAAACAATAGCTTCAAGCAATTGTTTTGCAAGTTTGGCAAAGTCTTCCTCTTGATTTAATTCAAAAGAGGATGTTTAGAGTCTGCAATGATTTTTCTTTCTTGTTTAATGACTGCCTGCTTGTACAGGCTCTGCAACTCATGAATGATATCAAGTCATTTTAAGCGATAAGTAACTTTTTACTGGCAGCGTAGCAGCTGAAATCACTTTTTTTGCGAGTGGAACACTACATTTTATGGGTTGTAATGCCCCTTTAAAGGTATTTCAACATGTAACTGAGAGAACATCTTCTTTGTGCTGAAGCTCTGAGGTATGATATAATTTCTCATTACCAGCTGCATTGTGTTTAATGTTGTTGAACATTCAGGAAATTATACGTTTGGTCTGTAATAGACATGGAAATTCAGACATCACATAGTGTGATTTACACATTACATTACAGCCCATTTAAGGGGCTCATTTGTCTTTTTTGATGGTCCTAAGGGTAAATACTCAAGGTGCTGGGGGAGGAGCAGCGGACTGGATGGAGACGCGGACATCAAGGTGAGGAGAGGTGGACCTGAAAAACACTACTGTCTGTACACAGCTCGAAACTGCAACAGTCAAATTATATGATTTTCTTGTGTCTGTAATGTTTATTGTGTCTCTGTTCTCTAAAAAACGCTTGAGAAGCAGCTGGACAACGCCGGGGAAGACAACAAAAATATTAAATGTCCTAATATTCTGTGTTGTAAAAAATGATCATATTTGAGTATGCCATAAAGTAGTAACAGAAAAGTTCATGAAATATCACGTGATATTTTGTCATTAAAATATTATAAAAATCATATTAATTTATCTTGAAAACATAAAAAATCGAAAATATCACAGCCATAAAAGTATAAAAACAAGTCATAGTATAGAATTATATACTATGATTTTAATGACATGATTTTATGTCATTAAAATCATGATATAGGATGTCATACCAAAAGTCATAGTAGTATTGTGTGAAGTAAAAAGTATATGTATAGTATGCCATAAAAATGTCATAACAAAAGTCTCGGTATCTTATGCAATAACAATGTAATAACAATGTCATAAAGATGTCACAAACAGTCATTTAAAAGTCATAGTGCAGTATAGTCATAAAATATCTTAGTATGTCATAAAGACTAGTAATAGTATATTATGCCAGTAAAAAGTAAAAGTACAGTATGCCATAAGTATGTCACAAAACTTATATATATATGATTTATATATCATATAAAAAAATAATCAAAATATGATTGTATGGTATGCCATAAAAAGATGACAAAATATAGTGAGTCGTAAAAAGTGACTTAGAGAAGTCAAAGTACGCTACAGTGAAAGTCATAAAATATATCATAGTATAGTATGTCATTAAGATATAAAAAAATATCATAGTAAAGTATGTTTTAAAAATATCAGTGTAAAGTATGTTTTAAAAATATCAGTGTAAAGTATGCCTAAAAAATGTAAAAAATATATCATTTGACATAATATACTTTTAGACATACTATATCTTGACTTTTTAATGACTTTAAAATGAAATTCTATTGTATAACTTTTTAAGATTTTTCATGGAATACTATACTCAGAATTTTGTATCACTTTTTATGACATGACATTTTTTGACATACTTTACTATGACTTTTTTTTACTTTTATCTCCCGCATGACAAACGCTATTATGACTTTTATCCGTATATTATACATTCACTCATTTATTACATACTTTAGTATAACTTTTTGATACAATACGATAATCATATAACTTTTTTGTAAAACTGTACCATGACTTTCATTTCTTTTTTTGACGTTATATACTATGATTTTTAAGACATAGTATACAATGGCTTTTGTTTAGTACTACACTATCACTTTAATTACTTCTTTTGTCATGCTACACTGTGACTTTTTGATGCCATACTATAATAATGACTTATTCACAACTTTTTATGACAATCAATGAAAGGACTTTTATATGGCTTTTAAAGACATATTTAACTATGACCTTTTTTGACATACTTTACTAATGCTAATTTTATGTGGCTTTTTATTCAAGACATGTAGTTGTGTGACTTTTTATGACATTTTTCAACATAATATACTATGACTTTGTTATGGCACACTATAATATGACAACTGATTAATATTTTTTCGACATACTAATAACTATTTATGAATATTTTAGAATTCTATACTATTTTATGACTTTTTTAGATATAAGATAAGATAAGATAAGAGATAAGAGATAAGATAATCCTTTATTAGCCCCGCAGCGGGGAAATTTGCAGGATTACAGCAGCATAGGGTATAGTGCACACAAGAGACATAGTAAAAGAAAGACAAGATAAAAATAAAATGAAATAAAAAACAAGTATTATAAATAAGCAATAAAAAACGGTAAAAAATCCACAATAACTGAAATATTATGATATATATAATATGTACAGACAGAAAAACTATTATAGCTATAATTGCACAGTGTATTGTATTGCACGTGTCATGTGTCATGTGGTCTACTGGGAGCAGAGTTGGTTGTGTAGTCTGACAGCAGCAGGAAGGAAGGACCTGCGATACCTCTCCTTCACACACCGGGGGTGAAGCAGCCGGTGGTGAAGGAGCTGCACAGAGCTGCCAGGGTGTCCTGCATGGGGTGGGCGGTGTCGTTCATTAGGGGGACCACTGCATAAAAAATGGCTGATGCCACCACAGAGTCGAAAAAGGTCCTCAGGAGTGCTCCCTGCACGCCAAAGGACCTCAGTCTCCTCAGCAGATAGAGTCTGCTCTGACCCTTTTTGTAAAGTGCCTTTGAATGATTAGTTCAGTCCAGTTTATTGTTCAAGTGAACACCCAGGTACTTATAAGATTGCACAATCTCAATGTCCTGTCCCTGGATGTTCACTGGTTCCGGAGGACAGTGTTTACCCCGGCAGAAGTCCACCACCAGCTCTTTGGTTTTACCAGAGTTGATCTGGAGGCGGTTCCGCCGGCACCATCCTATGAAGTCCTGGTTCAGTTCTCTGTATTCCCTCTCATCGCCGGCGGAGATGAGGCCGACGATTGCAGAGTCGTCAGAGAACTTTTGCAGGTGGCAGGTAGCAGAGTTATATTTGAAGTCCGATGTGTAGATGGAGAAGAGGAATGGAGCCAGAACGGTTCCTTGTGGGGCCCCCGTGCTGCAGGACACCAGATCTGACTCACACTCCCTTAACCTCACATACTGTGGACGGTTAGTGAGGTAGTCCAGGATCCACGCAGTGAGGTGGTGTTCCACCCCGGTCTGCTCCAGCTTGTCCCTCAGAAGCAAGGGCTGGATGGTGTTGAAGGCACTGGAGAAGTCGAAGAACATGACTCTCACAGTGCTTCCAGCCTTTTCCAGGTGAGAAAGGATTCTTTGTAGCAGGTAGATGACAGTGTCATCCACCAGTCTGTTGTAGCTACCTATCCTTGTTGTTTTTCACATAACAAGAGGTGAGAGTAGAAGAGGAGGAAACCCCATAGCACTGTTAGGGAAGGGGACACCACTCATCCCAAGACCCCTGAGGAGGATCACCAAGGTCCTTCTGCTCCAAAAAAAGGGCTTCATTTTCTCTGCTGAGGCAGACTTTCACCGATGCTAGAGTGCAGTAGCCCATGCAGCCTACACCAGAGCTCAGGAGGAAGTGACCAAGTACCAAAGAGCTTCACCACTCTCTCTTTCTGAGGACACTCTCAGTTGGCGGAGTGTCAACGAGGTGGTCAAGGGATACAAGGGATGCACCAGTGTCTCTGCAGAGTGTTCTCTAATGCAGGAGATATAGTTACAGCACAGCAGAGAACACTCACACCAGAGCATGTACACCAGCTCCTCCAGCATTCACCAGCTAAGCACTTATGCTAAGTTACACTTCAATGCAATGTCATGATTTTATTGTGGCCTATTATTTGTATTTTCAACATTATATTTCAAAGCATTATTTTTGTACGATAGCTGGTACAGAAATCTATCTATCTATCTATCTATCTTTTTTTTTTTTAAAGCTGTTTTTGATTTTGGTATACATCTTTTTTGTATGAGGGATTTTATGCTCATTGCTTATTTACTTGTGTATAAAGGACACTTTTTATGTTATCAAGGGATTCATAACATGCTGGAGTCTGTGTTGTTATTACAAGGATGCTGCTACAGGCACACTTTTATATTTCGTTTCTTGTTGTTCTCTTTATAATGCTGTGAAATATGTTGGAAAATGTAATGCTCCAGTTGAGACATTTCTTACATTTTTACTGATATTGTATTGACAGATAATTGAAATACATTCATCGTTTCATAATTGCATTCTGAATGGGAATTGAATGGAATCGTGAGGTGCCTTGAGATTCCCATCCCTAAATACTATACTATGACTTTTTTGTCATACTATAGTATGGCCTTTGACATACTATACCTTTCTATTGTTTTTAGACATACTATCTGAATTATTTTAGTGTGACTTATGCTGTACTTTTTTTATCATATTATAATACAACTTTTTTTATGACATACTATAATACAACTTTTTTTATGACATACTATACTGTGACTTGTTTGACATACTATACAAGTAAGTTTTACACATACAATACTATGACTTAGAAGGACTTTCTGACATACTATACTATGACTTTTTATCATTTATTTTCTTCACATAATAGAACGATTCTTTTGTTTTTACTTTTTTCAACATCCTATACTATACATTTTTTTAACATACTATACTAAGACTTTTTAATTACTTTTTATTTATACTCTGCAAGGACTTTTTCGACATGCTATTTAATGACATTTTACGACATAACTTGCCATAACCATTTTTCCATATACTCTACAATAAAAAATGTCAACATACTATACTATGTTATAGGTCACCAGGATGCCCACAAACATAGTTTCATTATGTAGTTGTTACATATTTTGTTTTTGGACACATGACCAGTAAATCCTCTCTCCCTTTTACTCACAAGTTTTCCATGTTGGTCTTGAACTTTAAATATCATTTGACCACCAGAGGGCCCTGTCTCTCATTCTAGACTGCATATTCCCCCCATTGACCCAATGACCTCTCTGATTCAACACTAACGACAACCAGAAACAGTTAAGATCGTTTAGGTCATACTGGACAAGCTCACCACAAAGTTGTGGTGTGTCTGTAGGGAAATGCAACTGTGCTGGTGAACACCCAGAAGGCTTATTTGAAGATATATCTGACATATGTACAATATGTCGGAAGAGATTTGAGCTCACCTCAGCTCACATGGTTATGTATGGAGCAAGATTGCACGAGTGGTGATGTGCAGGAGGAACAAATAAAAGGTTATCAGAGATATCCAGTCATTGCTTGACAGTTAATTGTCAGTCCTGGAACGAAGCAGGGACACTTCTTTTGCTTGCTGATAAGGTTGCGCTCGTGCGGTCTGCTGAGCCGTTGCGTCTGTGCACGAGGTTAGATGAGGGAAAAGAGAGACTTTGGTTGCAGCAAAATCCCTTAGGTGAGGGCTTTCTGGCTGCTTTATCTCAAATCGGCCACGAGAAACTGTACATCTTGTACTTTTCCACAGGGGATGTATTTCTGGCTCTACATTACCTACCATAGATAAAAAGCACTACTGACAAGCAGCAGCCTCATGCATCATTCAGGTTTGTAAAGGAGAACCAGCAACAGAACAATTTTAGGATGTCCAGATGTCAAATGGTTCTATTAAGCAACAGGCCATATTGCATTCATGTTATTCTAACTGTTCAATCAAATGGCACTGATTTGCAGTCTTCTTGAGCCAACCCAACTTAGTACGTTAAGTACACTTATACAGTGACTTGTACAGTGAGTTTTAAAACCACTCTGGACATTTATTGAAAATCTCAAAGATTCTTAAGATCCTTCAAATGTAGGCATATTGCTGAGGGAATGTATTTCATTTCATATTAGCTTTGAAGCTGCACTAATCAATACCTTTATATAAATAATGGGTCAGAGGACTTATGTAATGTGAGAGGGGTTGCTCGAAGAGACACACTCACAACGAATTATCATCCAAGTCTCCAGGGACCCTCGGCTATACAGAGCAACAACATTTGGCCACTTTCTCAATTTATTCTTCACTTAAGAATCTTATTCCAGATTCTTAAATGTTAACATGTCAAGGCTGTCTCTGAAGTACAATTTGTGACAAAAGGTGAGAAAAATAATGCACAAAGTCAAATGATGATTTCACCTCTGGATGTTTGTGCTCCTTTGTTAACTGTGCACTCAATGAGCAGGGTCGCACCAGGGCAATTCGTTATGGTTTTGGGTGAGGCCGAGTACAGTCATGAGTACTAGATAAAGACATCTACACACACTGCAGAGTGGCACAAGTGTACAAGAACAATAGGGTGGTCCTCAAATGCATTTATTTCTGTCTATGGTGGTTTATGGGTCAACGGGTTGTACTCTCATACAATCAGAGACTGATACTGCAGCTCTGAGCTGTGCATACTGATAGACCGTGGCCCAGTGATGAAAAGGGTACTCAACTCTTTTACTTAAGAAAAAGTAGTCATACCACAGTTTAATAATACTTTTTTTCAAGTAAAAGTCCTGCAATCGAAATCTTGTTGTACAAACGCATCGGCATCAAAAGCACTGAAAGTACACATCATTCAGAATGGGTCATTTCAGAATAATATATATTATTGGATTATAATAATTGACGCATTAATATATGTTCTACACTTTAATGTTGAAGCTTTTAAAGGTGGAGCTAATTTGAATTACTTGATATACTGCTGTGTAGCTTAATAATGTAATAATAGTACATCATTTATTAGTTGGTTTAAATATTTTTTTAATAACATAAATCTGCAAAGTAAGGCAGTGAAGTAAAAAGGGCAATATTTGACTCTTAAATATAGTGGAGGAGAGAAATTAAGTAGAATAAAATGGAAATACTCAATAAAGTACAAATACCTCAAAATGTTACTTAAGGACATACAGTACTACAGTAAATGTACTTGGTTACATTCAAACACTGCAGCGGCCTCTGTATGAAATATAACTGTATGTTTTACTTAGCCCCTGGCATAATAAGAAGTGTTTTATTTTTGTGCCCCAGCTTGGGGTACGAATGTTCAGCTGGCACAGAGCCGCCTGCAGGGGGATGTCAGTTGTGACTTTCCAGTAATAACAAGGGCACGGTTGTTTTCTGTGTGCATATCTCTTGTACGTCTGTGTGTGAGACAGAGACAGAGAGAGAGTTTTATTTCAAACTAAACAGTCAGTCACGAAGAGACGACAAAGCAAAAGATCCAATGCAGTCGGATCCGTAATGTGAAGCTCATGCTATGCATTGAATGTCTCTGTGTGTGAGCCCACGGGGCGAAAGAGAGAGGACCTTTTTTTCTTCTTTTCTATTAATTCTGTGCCCACTTATCTCGACTGGATTTTGGATGCCCTTTATGCAAGTCATCCAAATATCATTAGCGTTAAACAAACCATGTGGTTTTGGTTCAGAATGTGAGGAACGCATGCATTGCCCGTGGATGTTTCTCTACTCTCCGGCCCTCCATGGGGCAAAATAACATTCTCTGCTCTCACAGAGCTGAAGGTGGAGACAGAGTGAAATTACATACATACAGAACATCAATAAACCTGCGTTTCATGAAAGATCTGAGATGTAGCACTCAAGAGGTATAAGTTACTCCTTCACTGTTACCGGTAGCATTGCATGCAAGGATTGACTCAGTGCAGTGGCAGCAGAGTGAATAATCATATTGTCTATTATCACAAAGTTGTTTGATTTATGTGGAATAGGCAAAACAATTAATTGAATGTTAATTGAACATAGAAAAAAATGTGGCTTTTTTTATCTTCTTTGTGAGCTGGACATTGTTCCTAAGAGGAAAGAAAAATCTCTTATTTTTTTATTTAATTCTGTTGTTCATGTGCACTTATTTCCAGGCAAAAGGAAGATGGTAATGTGTGTGTGTTTCATAGCTGTATTAACAACCAAACATTTCATCTGTGTTTTCCCGTGCCCTATATTTATACTCTCAGTGCAGCGTGCGGGTGTGCGCACACACAGACACACACACACACACACACACACACACACACACACACACACACACACACACACACACACACACACACACACACACACACACACACACACACACACACACACACACACACACACACACACACACACACACAGCATGCCACTGTTTATTCACTTTCTAACCACTTTAGTCATGTGGTTCCTATAACGGGCCTGATTTCATTAGTTTAGGTGGAAAGTTGGAAGAAGTGCTGATTTTATATATATATTTGTGTATAAGTCAAAAATTACTGAGGAACTTTGCCCAGAACACACAACCCCACATTTCACTTAAATTCCCAAATGAGCTATATCATTGCTTGGATTGGTTATTCGTTACTCTTTACTGGCCTTTTTAGTCATGTTTTTTTCCCCCATAATTTCTTTAGTTATATTCAAAGCTATGATTGGTATTTTATATTATTTGTACTGTTGTTATTTAGACTTCCATGAGTCCAGCAAGCAACACATCTTCTGACAGTAAAGACAGCTGAAAGGCAGGAATCTGTGGAGCATTTAGCTTTCGTTTGTATAAAGTATCAGACTGGTTTCATCGTACAGACTGGGGAAATCTGAACCTTAACTCCTACCCGTGTGCCTTTGAGCGAGGCATTTAAGGCCTGAGACACTGGAACAGTATTTGACTGGGTTACTTAAATCTGTGAGAATCAGAATAGGACATTGCCATAAAAAAGTCATGCATGCGCAGCAGAACATTATAAATAATGTCTGGAAAAGGGATTTACTCTAATCAGACAACCGGATTAACATTTCTGAGTTTAGGTAAAATCCTATATGAGTGAAAAACAGCTTGATGGTGATACAAGGAAAGGATTCAGTTGATTTTTCTTGGCCGATTTGATTTGTTATTCGTGTATGGAAAAGGACGGAAATAATCTTCTTATTTTTGACAATCTTCTCAGCATCTTCTGCTGTTTGTAGTTCACTGCCAATTCATGTAGTACAAGGCTGAAAATAGTCAATGTGGTACCAAAATGTGTTGTTACTTAGTCTGAAAACCAGAGGAAGTCTCGTACCTATTTGATGTTAAGAAAAGAAGTGAAAGTTTTCAGTGTAGAATTATGAAACTAAGATCAGGAGTTAGTTGCATCGATTGCAAAAGTTCACCAGCTTCACACGGTTTCCACTGCTGACCTACCACAAGATATGTTACACAGATCTCACAAGACAGTAAGTGTATAAAGCTGGTCACGCTTCTTAAAATCAAATCTTATATGTGAACTGTACAGACTTCACTCTTATTGTACAACAATAATTAATCACGCAGCTTACTCAGTTTTCTGCCTTCTATGTACATACAACATCTATTGCATTGTTGGTGACTTTTTCCATATTTGAACCCTAAGTGTAAGGATAGATGGTATCATTTGTTGTACATACTGTAAAGCTCTTTGTGGCAAATTTGTAATTCTGAGCTATATAAATAGAATGCACTGGTCCTTATTGATTACTGTTTACATTGATTATATGTTGTGTACATTTTTAGCTGCAAGTGTTATAGCTCAAGGGATGGCATTGGCATGCAGTCGACCACTTTGGTCCAGACAGATATATCATTATTGGATGAACTTCCATGAAATTTTGCACAGACATTCATGGTCCCCAGAGGATGAATCCTATTGACTTTGGTGAACCTGTAACATGGATCAATTGATTGGCACAACATTGTGTACAGAAATGTATTTCCCCTTTTGACTGAATTATATCTCCTGACCAATCATCCAGCCCCGTCATCAGGTTAAAAAGTTTGGTTTATGAAAGATAAAGATAAAGACAAAGATAAGAAAGGATAAGATAAAGACCAGATCAAATCAGATCTTTAGTGATCTTACATGGGGCAATTCACTTTTTACAGCAGCTCAGGGGTCAAAAAGCAAAATATAAAAGTAATAATAATAAAAATTAAACAAAATAAAAAAAGACAAAAATAACTTCAAAACTAAGTTCATTCCCGTCAGCCTCAGTTGTACTTTGTGTTCAGTGCTTATTAGCAAATGTTAGCTTGCTAACATTCTAAACTAAGATGGCAAACATGATACCTGTTAAACATCAGCATGGATTGGTGGAGAAAGGTAGCAACCTAGTATATGCTCATTTTTTGTGTGTGTGTGTGTGTGTGTGTGTGTGTGTGTGTGTGTGTGTGTGTGTGTGTGTGTGTGTGTGTGTGTGTGTGTGTGTGTGTGTGTGTGTACGTGTACCCGTGTGCGTACGTGTACCCGTGTGAGCGTGTGTGTGTATGTGTGATCATGACTTTAAATGTCATTTTGTAGCGCTCGAGTCGAGTGTCTGTGGTTTCCTGAACATTTAAAAACTACGGCTTGACTGAAACACACAGATGTGAAAAGCACAGAAAACTTTTTCGTAAGAGGAGCCACATGTCAGATGAACAGCTTTGTGGATAAACCAAAGAACAAGTTTCGTATTAAAGTGTGCTACTAGGTGTGTTTGTGTGGCTGTTGTGGGGATTTCTGCCGTGGGACCATGGTTGTGCAAACCAGGACACTTTGAAAGTTATTTTATGATGGTTATATATATCTGTGTTTTGGATGTGTATTATGTATGTATAATGCGATGTTGATGAATGTATACCACTTCATTAAATTATATAAATATGAGCTTTCTTATTGACACATATATATAGATACACCTGACTTTACACACAGTTCGAACATGTGTGTAAAGTAAGCAGCTCCTGAAGATGTGTGTTCACGCCTCTGCAGTGAGGCATTTTCTCAGTAAAAACCACAGACAGTGTTTCTGATCACAGCAAGAGGCAGGGGGACACCTGTCGACCTCCTCATCAGCCCTGTGGTCACCCTGGCCTACATACAGCACAGCAGGGAAACAGAAACCTTGAATGTCAACGTAGGGGGAAAGAAATTACTGACTCTAAAAAGTCAGTATTATAGACAAAATCTGATTTGGTCATTTTTATATATATAAAAATCTATTTAGAGTAGAGTAGCTGCATTGCATGTTTAAGCTAAATGTCTTTGGACTTTATTTTTGTACCAAAAGCTGTGCTTGCACAAAAACACAAAGCACAAACTACTTAACACTCTTATTCTCTCATATCTTTTTATCCTTTCCAGATCTTTAGTTTACTGTCTTCTCAAGTTTCTAATTTCCCACACACACATGCAGGATGAAGAGGTAATTCCAGTTTTCTTGTACTTCATTTTATATCAAAGAGTAAGCGTACAAAATGACTGAAGTAATCTTCTGTTCCACTGCTGTCCAGCATGGTGTTGGAGTCTCATTTAAAGTGAGTCTAAAACACTGACTTCAAAAAGTTTTGTGTCTGCGTGAGTCTTTTAATGTCTGTCTTCAGCTGCTAAATGCTCTCCCATATTAACCAGCTAGATTCTAGTGAGTCTGCTGTTTGATGCTTGACAGGTAGGGTAGTGTTAAGGGATTTTTATTTAGCTTTTTTTAGTTAAACCTGTTTCTTGCTGTTTCCAAAAAGTAGGCTTGAAGTGCGCCGACAGTGAAACAAAACAGTAAAGGTTCGGGCCAGAAAACCAAAAATTATTTATTTCCTTGTAGAGCTTAGGGAAACTGCAGAATAATGTGATAATTATCTGTTGGTTCATCACTACAGTTAACCCCTTTAACATACATAATCATTTGTTACGTTGTTAATTGAAACACATATTGATTAAAGCAGTTTTGAAAAAAAAATGTTACTCGTTCATATAATTTACAAATGTATTGTACAGAGTTGTAGAGTACACTCCCACTCTCAGATAGTATCCTGTTATAATTCCAATCAATTATGTAACAAAATTTCAGTTTATATCGTTAAAGAACCTTATAGAACCTATGTTTATAATATTAGATACAACATTTTTGTAAATCTGTACTTCAAACTCCAATATCTCAAGTAATGTTCTGTCTTTACACCAGTTTCACAAAGACTACCTGATACACATCTAATTTTCTTGGCAAAAAGTATTTAAAAAAGATGAGCCTATTCCTTAATAAAACCACCTTTAGATATTCCTTTATTGATCCCCATGGGGGAAATCCGGGTGTTGCAGCAGCTCAACTACAGAGAAACAGATTAAGATAATAAATATATTATACAATAAAATAAAATAGAAATGTAAAAAAACGCTACAACTAAGACGCTGAAGCAGGAACATACAATTACCCCCAAAAAAGAGAAGACAACAATGAATAAAAACAGAAGAAAAAATGTAAAAGGGAAGTAAAATATTTAATTTCACTGACTGTCACATGAAAGAATGAAGGAAAAACAACATGCAGTTGTGACAAATGACACAATTGCAGTGAGAACAACTTTAGTGTTAAGGTTACAACACAGACAGGAGACAGTACAGGTGGTCGATGTGTATTTGTGTGTGTCTGTGTGTATTGTGGTGAGGGTGTGTGTGGAGGGTTGCATTTCCGCCAGCACACAGGTGCATCGTGTAATGTATCTCATACACACACACCAACAAATGTGATAAGTGAGATACGAGGAGGAGGGGATTTCACAAGAAGTGAAGTACTCTCTGAGTATATCAAACATTTCTGGAGCAACACAAAGACGGGGAATAAAAATAAATGTTGAATGACTAAATGTCTAAATCTGAGAGAAGTACTCCTGACATCTGTGTTGTGTGTTTGCATGTGGCTCTGTGTGCATCCATGATTGTGCATGTTTGTATCTACATTACATGTGTGGAACTGCGGTCTTCTGGCTGTATCTCAGTGTTTGAGGTTTTCTCAGTGCTGGTTTTTTTCATGCTATTTTGTGTGCCCTCGCGCTGTGAATACATTAAACAAAAATGTAGCTTGTCTTCTGAAAAATGGGAGTGGCACGAAAAAACCACATGCAGATGCTTTCTAGCATAAAAATACAGACAGGGAAAAAGTCAAAGAAACATAACTAGACAGATGTATATCTTGGCCAGGTCTGCCCTCAAATAGGTGGTTGACAGCTCATAAACATTTTGAGGTGTAAATTCATGTAGATAAGTATGTAGCAACTAGACACACGGTCCAGCTTTAACATGTGAAGATGTAGCACAGAGCCACGAGCCAGGGTGACCATGTTATTTCCACTACCTCCCTCACACACACACACACACACACACACACACACACACACACACACACACACACACACACACACACACACACACACACACACACACACACACACACACACACACACACACACACACATAAGGGATCTGCAGTTTGTCCTCCTTTGCATTGGTCATGTTCATTCAGCCTCAAGTTCCCAAGGCTGTTTCATTACAGTGAGCCCACTTAATCAGAGGCACATCCACCCACTGGCCGAGCGTTTCTGCAACAGCTGAGCGAAACATCTGCTGGGCCCTCTGTCCCAGCCAGGAAGTTCTGGACTTGATTTAGACCAACATTTGACATAAACCGAAAAATTTGTTGATTCCCCGAAAATGTCAGCCTCTCCACATACTGTAACTCGCTAGTTTTTTCCCCCGCCCTTTTTCATCATCTCTTCTGCGGCTGTACTCGCCCCTCTTCTGTGAATTCCCCCCACCACCTCATGTTTCCTCTATACAGCTGTTCCCTTGCCTCATGTTGCACATTCTTTCATTCTTTAGGGCTCTGGCTGTCAGGGACCCATTACTCTCCTTCCTGTGTGTGTATGTGTGTGTGAGAGAGAAAGAGGCAATGTAACAATTTGAAAGGGATCTAGAGCCTGAAAGACAGAGTACAGCTGCATGGAGTAGACCCCCACACACACTCCCGCAAACACACTCCCCCAGCTGTTTGCCTCTCGACAATTACTTGGGGCCCTTCTCGTCCTGTCCCCTCCGGTCCTCCCCCCCGGGTCCCATAAGCACCTTCCTACTCCTGCTATTTTTAGCTTGAGAGACGGGGGGCTCCTTCGCAGGCTAATCACGGCATCCACCGTGCAACCGCTGCCTTCATATTTTCAGCGCTCAACCTCCCCCTCCTTTGTCTCCCACTCTTCAAACTTCCCCCTCCATCCTCCACATCTTTTGGCCACAGGCTCAGGTAATATACTTGGGAATGCTAAACAAAGGCAAAGTGCAACACAAAAACAGGCACGGACCTGACAAACAACAAAGCAATTAGCCAGTGTTTGGTCTGCTGGAACAACCGTGACCTTTCAGGAAACTCCCCCTTCCTGTGGGAGACAGGTCGGCTTGCCACTCAGGCAATCAGCTCAACAAACAGCCAGTAATCTTGGAAGTGTGTGAGCGCAATTGACACAGTTTGTGTATTTCCTTAGAAGTCATCACAACCTACATATTTGTTGTCAACCTTTGTGATCTAGACAGCAACAGTAGTAATTATCGTGTTCATAATCTTGTTTATTTAAAGGAATAGTCTGTTTGTATTGCGATTTTTCTCATTGTCAACAATTCCCATGAAAGACTAACTAAATACTAACAAGTAATTTTTGTTTAACTTAGTCCTTATATAACATCCTTTTAGCTACAGACCTCCATTGTTTCCTTGAAACTATTAAAAAACACTGGGTAACTGTTCTTTAATCACAATGAACATGGGCACTGACGTTTGTTTGAATAAATCCCACATGCACTGTCCTGCTGCTGTAAATACTCACAAAACCACCAAATGTGTATTATTCGTCAGCTAAAATAGTCCCCAACAAATTTACTTTTTTTATCTTGTATCCAGCTGTTTAGGGAACAAAAATAAGCCTGTCAAGGTTAAAACAATTTGACCTGCTTTTAAAAATGTCTTAAGTATGAACAAATGGGAAATCAGAAACAGTTTTCAATTTAAAATTGCCAATTTTAGACTATTTTTATGCAACGTTCTTGCTCACTTTAACTTGTTTTAACTTGTATAAGAGCTAAGAAAAAGAGTTGTGCAGAAAAGCTTGTTTATGTTCATCTAAGTAAAGATCATGTTCAGTTGGTTCCTGAAATTCAGGTAATGCAATCGCACTATCATGAAAACATTTAACATTTCAAATGATGCCCAACACTGAAGCGAACATGAGGGAAATCATTTTTGTTGGCAACTCTGATGCCAAAGCAACAACAAGGAAAAATGTTTAAAACATTGTTAGCACATAGCAGAACATTTATGCCATGAGAGGCAATCAAAAAGTAGCTAAGTTGAAATGCATAAAGGGAAAAAAGATGGTCATTCTCATGATGATAAGACATTTCCAGTTTTTTCCACTTCTTGTGATCTGTCTTGACTGGTCTGGCAGATAAAGACGCCCCTCTTTCCTTCTGCTCTGCTCCTCCTCACGCTAATCTTTCAGAACTTTAAACGGCCTGCGTGAACCTCACGTTTCCAGATGATGCAAATCCCATTGTATTCCTCAAGGACTCCTAACCTGCTTCTTATCAGCTTTCACGTCTTTTTTTGCTCTCCTTTTCCTCTCTGTGCTCAAAAAGGAACAGGTTGGCTTTTTGTATCAAGAGTGAGTGCCCAGCTCCCATTGATTACACCAGATTGTGAGGAATTTATGTCCACAGGGATCAAAAAGGGGGATCATATAATGCAGGTTGTTCCTTTTATGCATATTAAAACAAAGATGCTCTCATGTTGGCTAAGTGGAAATTCTGAGAAGTTGGATATCTGGAAAGTTTATTGAAAATGTTGAAACACAGTCAATAGCCTTTCCTTTAATCAGAGATACTTTGTTATTGTTCTTGTAAGGCAGGGCGTACATTCAACTGCAGCAATAAATGTTTCGCTCTTAAGCTTTTGTTTGTAGATATGAAATTTGCACATCAAAACACTCCACTTTTGAGAACGTTTGTTTGAGGTGAAACTGAGACCAAGGCACGCTAACCTCAGAATCCCTCTCACTTGCCATGAGGACAAAGGGTCACAACCCCCAGACATGAGCTTCCTTTGGTCAGTATGTTTTCCCAAAGGATGAAGTTACATTTGAACCAGAAAGCTAATCCATAGCTGCTAGCGCAGTAGCGGAGGGAGACAGACCACACAGCAGTTGAGGTCAGAATGGCTGTTGACCTTTTTGGCTGCATTTCTTTGACAGACTAAGATAACATGGAGCGAGTACTCCCTAAAAATCAACAAGGTTAATTCAACCTAAGAGGACAAATGTGTGCTGTCTTGGCTGCAGTTTGCTGTCTACTATTGACTTGTTGTGTCTGTCTGTAGCATTGCTATGTCTGCTGAAAGGTTTGTAAAGGGTCAAATACAAGATGTGTTGATTCAATGAGGGAAGTATAAAAAATGTTAAACATGCATGATATTGATCATTGAACATTCAGGGGGAAGTCTACATGCTGAGATCTTGATATCATTTAGAGGAACTGGAAAGACATTCATGGAGTTACATGTATTTAAAATAATGTGTACCCATCAACTTGTATTTATTTTTCTTTTATTCAAATCTGGAACCTAACTATTTGAAACTATTTGCAAAAACTATGGAAAGATCGGATCTAGAGCTTATGGCCATGTTTAAGCAAATGTACAAATGGAACAATTATTAGTGAAGATAAAATGATGTTTCCTATAAATAAATAGTGCAAAATAGGTATGAATTGTTATGGTGAAATTACACATATGTTAAATAGATGTGCTCCATCCTCATCCCAGGACTTATGTTATGTTGCATTTGAACCTGGTGAACACACGGTTCTTTTGGATCTCTCTAATGTTGTAGTTTTATATGAATGAATCTCCAGCTCATCACATCTCAGTAGTGACAAATCTGTGAGAAATCCACAAGCTGTAACTAGTCTTTTCCACCTATATTTCCGGGGAAATTAACAATTACCAGAACCATTGAACGTTAGAAAATACCTGCATTTATATCATTAAGTTACAACCTGTGTTTGTTTCTTACATTATTATGCAACCAAGAAAAATCAAAGCAGGTTGTCAGTAATTATCACAGCGATAAGACCACAATAAAACATAACACTGTTGGAAGGGTGAATATATGTCTGTAGTGTAACTGTGTAAGTATCATATTGAATGCTCACATATGAAAGAGCCTGTGTCAAGCATGAATCAAACTTCATACAGACTAAGGGGTGCCTTGTGCATTGGTATCAGACACAGACGGCCATGACAAGTTGTCAGTACTGATGCCCTGGAAATTAGATGACAATAACACCAACATCACACTAGCGTTTTATACTTTTGCTTATAGTACGAATGGGCTGTGTGTAGTGTAAAGCTACTGTAATAGCCTATGTCTTTTTAACGTTTGTAATGTTTAATGCAGCTTTCCTCTTTTCTGTCCTGTGTATTTTGTCCATCCTTAAGCTACACTTCCTGCAATTGTCTGTTAGACTAGCGACTGCAAAATCTGTCTCTCTCTCTTTCTCTTTATTTCCGACACACACACAAACACACACACACACACACACACACACACACACACACACACACACACACACACACACACACACACACACACACACACACACACACTCACACACAAACACACAGTCCCCCCCCGAAATTCTGGTGCAGGGGCAGCACTGACAAAAAGTTTCAATGCTGATAGGGCAGAGCAACTGTGTCTTCTCTGAAAGAGAGAATTCACGGCAAGTGATTAAGTGAGCGAGAGAGAAAGAGAGAGAGAGAAAACTCACATGAGAGGAAGTGCAAGGCACAGAAAAGTCAGAGGGTTGTGTCAAGCAGTTGACTGTGACTCCCTCTGTCAGTGTAAAGCCGGGCTGCAGCGCTGCAGCACCACTCCCCTGTCAAAGCAGGATCTATCTTCTCCCCGAAACTCCCAGCCAGCCCAACCGCTGCCTCTGTGATTGACTGGACTGCTGTGGGAGCACGGAGGGACCTCTCACTGGATGTCAGCACCAAAAAACGGTAAGAGATGTTGCACATTTGCACATCATATATCTATTTTTGAAAAAGTGTAACAGCTGTGTCCTTAAATGACTGTATATCACTATATCAGGAAAGTATAGACTGTAGAGGGGATTTTTGTGGAAAGTGTTGCCCAAATGGAAGATTTTTTTCATTGCTTTGGTTCATCCTAATTGTTACTACCGGCAGATGGTCAGCTTTGGTTGGCTTCAGCTGTGTGAAGCTTGGGTTTGTTCTTAATTCATTGGAGAAGCTACACTTTACATTGATATCTTTGCAAACGCTTCAGAATCACATTCATATAATACGTGCAAGAAGAACATTGTGGTGAGAAACAGTAAAAAATAAGAAATAACTGTAACTTGTATTTTTTGGTTTTATTTGTTTGGTTTTGGAAGTGTCCTTTCTCAGGAAAGGGAAGAAAATTGGAAACAGACCCACCCACCCTTGAGAGGTAGTCTGTCCAGGAAAAGTATTAAAGTGCAAAGAATGAAGGAGACACACAACAGCAGTCCCTCACTACAATGCTGAGAGGAGACAAGCACAGAAAGACGTAGATGAGAGTGAGAATTTGTTCAGAAAAACGCTGGGAAGATGTTTGGTTGACACATTAAGAGAGTTAATTAAATTGCTGTCACAACATCGGCTGTCTCAAATTTTGTGTGTGCATGCTTCATTTTTTGCCCAAGGACACATCTTTTTATAGAATTCAATAACAATGAATAGAAAGTAAGTAAAAAGTCAGTAGAGTGCGCTGTATAGCAGGTTTAGCTTTTCACCCCGTCCTTCCTTGTTTTTTTACACTGTACATAAATCTTGCTGCATAATATGAAATGCTTGCCTCAGCCTTTCTCGCCCAAAACACTAAACTTTCGCTCTATTTTTATTCTCACATGCTGCTCCATTTTTAGAGACTCGTCTACGTGGTTTGTTGGGCAATAAATCAGACTGTAGTTCCTCCGTGTTCTCTCTGAAAATAATGGGGTTATAATGATGACATTCATGGTTTATTTGGCCTTGTCAAATTGTGATGAACACATTTGACTGTTTTAGGGAGTTTAATACTGATTAAACCTATGAGTTTAAGAAATCCAGACCCATTGGAGAGATTCCATCCTGTCCAACTTTATATATGCTGTTTTTATCAATTCTAGGAATTCAATTTATTAACACAATCAGCTGTACATCAGATTATGTGATAATATAATTAATACTTTCAATATGTCTCAGAATCAGCTGGCGAGTGAAATTAGTCCGACTTTAAATCTGAAAAATGCTCTGTTGAACTAAAACCTTTAAAATGAGGTTATCAGCACAAGCACCATATTGTATGGGTCACGGAATGAACTGAAATAATTTGTCCCTTAGTCGATTAGGTGATTGACAGAAAATGAATGGGCAATTATTTGCTTAATTTTAAGCGAGAATGCAACAATTTCAAAGCAAAATTATACTAGTTCCTGCTTTTCAAATGTCCTCTGTGATTTGAATCTTTGGATTTTGGACAATTGGTGGGACAAAACAAGACATTTAAAGAGCATCTTAGCGACTTGTAGGAACTTGTGATGGACATTTTTCATTATTTCCCATTGACATTTTATAGATGAAATGATTCATCGACAAATCAAAAAATAAACATTGACAACTGAAGCAATACTTTATTGTATTAGGGTAGAAAAAAAGAAATCAGTCTTAGGAGCCAAACTGTATAAATAGCTTGATGGTCTATATTTATGTCATTTTGATAAATTATGAAACTCTGGATTTGTTTGGTTTGTAAAGGTCGAGGGGCAGCAGGTTAAGAGGCCACAGTCAGCTAGAAGTGGCCCTCAGGGACGAATCTCTCCCTCTAAAGAGTCTAAATCAAGCCGAGTGGGTGTCAACTGAGGACACAGAAGGATTGGTTACAATGTTGTGTGTTTTGGTTTTAAAGATGTGACATTTGTCTTCTGTGCAGTTCTTAAATCCTCTCTCAAAGTTCCAATACATATCTGAAAGGAGTCCTTATTTCTATTGACAAACGTTTAAATACACAACTTAGAAGATTTCTCTAAAATTTGTTTTCAATCACCAGAAGAATTTGGATTTGTAGTTGTTCCATCACATTGTCCAAATTGCTGAAGGACAGTACAGTAACTTGGCTGTATGATAAAAGAATGGTGATCCAAAACAGATAACCTCTCATTAATCAAGCTCAGGTCTTTAGAGGGTTCTTCATCAGAGCATAGGTTGCCAACTGAGGTCAACTGAGCACTGCAAAAGAATGAAGAAGGAGCATAGTGGATTGATGTGTGTGATACTAATGAGCAGCTGATTGTAAGTTCACTTACAACTCTTGAACAGGCTGTTATTTGTGTTGAGATAACAGACAAAAGAAGAAGTCATATCTGTGTATCACCCCCTTGTGGAAGAGTATTTTTACTGCCATAATCTGCTATCATTTGGGTGTAACTACCAGGTGGAAGTTTAATTGTACAGGCAAAAACTGCAAGATGTTGTCATTGACGAAGTGGTTTAACTAGATAGTTGGAAACCCCTTTGAGCAGGAAATAATACGTTCATGACAATGATTGTTGCCTTTTCCAAATTCCTTTACATTATTATCTATGCCAAGAGTAAAATGGCACAAAGATGTTTGAAAATGTATTGTTTCTCTCATTATATTAAGACGTTTCCCTCAATAAAAGTGCTTCATGAACAACAGACATCATAAGAATTTTTCAAGTTGAGCATTATCTTCACAGCAGCTCAAATGAAATGCCTCCTCGCAAGTTTGTTCAGGATGAGATGTTTAATACTTTAAAAGGCATGTCACATACCTTCTGAAAGCGGTACACACTGTTTTCAACTATATGTTTTGACCTTTTTCCACATATGTGCACACAGAAGTGTGAAGGCGTCGTAAAGCAACACTTTCCAGCATCACAGTCAGTTTCCAGAGAAACTAGGCGAGCGCTGAATGCTATTTATCCCCTTTGTGGGTTGACTTTGCTTTGCTGTTGGGAATGGAAAGGCTTTAGAGGCTACCCACCACAGCGAGCAGTCTCCAGCGCCTTCTCAGTTCAAAGTTACCACACAGCTGCTAGCTGGCTCTTAGCGTGGCCTACCTGAACACGTGCAATAGCATTTTTTGTGCAGACCTCAAGTGCTTTGCAACCACTGTTTTAAATACATGATGGAGCTTTTTTTCTTTTATGTAAAAACAAAGCAATGATCTGTAGATACTTAGTTTCGTTTAATTTATTTTCTCTTTACTGCATTCAACATTAACTGGTGATTTAAAGCTAAATTAACAGATTTTTTGTGGCCTCTGGGTAGTGCAACAAGCTGAAAACACAACTGACATATCATCATTCCCTTATAAAGTTGTTGTGGCAAACACCATTTGGTCTCCATCAACTACTGAGGAATTTGGCTCTTTATCAGCTTACTGCTCCACTATGTTCAGCAGCTAGTTAACTTTGTCGACTGTTTGGTACTGGGCAGGTGGTGTACAGGGGAAGTATCAGAGCTGAATAAAAACTTCATCAACAGGTTTGATGAGAGCAGGGAAACTGAATCAAAACAGTAAAGTTGCAGTAAAAACGAAACAATGAGCAACAAAAGCTAAAGAGATAAAGACAGAGGAACAGAGGAACTGTATGTTCGTCTGTGTTGCACGTTTCTGCGTGCATGTCTGAGTGTGCTGTCTGCATGTCTGTGCATGCATGTGTGTGTAAGTGTGTGTCTGTAAGGTAGGATGACCCCCTGGATGCTAAAAAACAAATTCTTGTTTGCGGACCCCCAGCCTCCACCCAATACCAGGAAATCTGTTCCACTGATAACTCCACAAATTCCACGGGTCACAATAATGTACTGTGGTATTTCCGTACGTGACTCCTCCAATAGCACACACATTATCCACATCAAGCTGTCAATATCAGAGTGAGCAATCACATTTGCGTGTAACTACAAAAGCAGCCATTGGGCATCCCAATTCACTCCCCAGCCTTTTCCACTCTATAATCACTTGTTCACTCTCCCTATCGCTTCCCTGACTGCCTTCTTCTTCTTTTACTCTTTTTGGCTATCTGCCCTGCAACTGCTGCTCCCTCCATCACCATTGCCTGACTGCATTCCTCTCATTCCTACTGGCTTCCTGTGACTGGAAGAGGAGTGAGCCCTACTGGCCACAAAACTCCACCTTGGAGTCCTACCCATGTATGCCATATGTGTCTCTTCCCTTCTTCACTGATTTTTAAAATCCTCTCAGGGATTCTGTATAAAATTCCATCTCTATGAGCGTCTGGTGGCAAGATTTGTAAGGATGACTTTTCTAAAGCATCTTGCTTCTACTCTCATTGTACTTTAAGGTGGGGATGTTTTTACTGAGGAGTCTAATGACTGACCCTCTCACTTTCTATAATCCAGTCAGGCCCACATGCTCACAGATCCAAACACTCGCAAGCTACCCAACAGTAACACTGTCTCTTATGATGATTGATAACTGATGATGATGACGTCTTAACAGAAACACAAATTATGCTGTCAACTTCATCTGTCTTGCTGCAGTATTTTTACAATTGCTCTTCACATTTCTCGTAACCAGCACGCTCTTTATTGAAAATCTACACACAAAAAAAAGAAGTAACACTTCATTCAAAAACACTTCATTCAAAACTATATAAACTGGTCTTGCACATTTTTGGATCACAACCTTACACACAAAGTAAAAAAAGAAATATCTCTTCTCACATGCCAACTGCTTGCTCATGTGCTAGCCTACAGGGCAGTGAAAGGAACAGCTCCTTCCTATGTCCAGGCCTTGGTCAAGCCCTACACCCCCGCCCGACCACTTGGCTCTGCTGCCTCGGGGCGATTGGTTGCCCCGTCGCTCAGAGGTCCCTGCGGCCGATCCACCCGGTCACAGCTTTTTTCTGTCCTGGCCCCACAGTGGAGGAATGAACTCCCCACTGACGTCAGAACAGCAGAGTCGCTGCCCATCTTTAGACGCAGGCTGAAAACTCACCTCTTCAAGAAGTACTGCCCTGAGCCTTCCTCGTAGCACTTATTGCATTTGTATTAGTTTGTTGCACTTATTGTTTTCGTAGTAACTTGCCTCTGCACTATACTTTTGCTCTGGTTTATGCTTTTAGATGCTTGTTTAAGAAAGGAGATGCACTTATGACTTCTGGTGACTAGTAGTTCTCTTGAATACCTATGTTGAATACACTTATTGTAAGTCGCTTTGGATAAAAGCATCTGCTAAATGACTGTAATGTAATGTAATGTATAAAACATTATCATCTCGAGTCTTCAGCTTTTTTATTTGTAGCATGCTGTAAATATAGACTATGAACACAAATGCAATAGGGAAACCATCAAATGTGTTAATTCTCAATACTTATAAACCTATAACAAACTCAAACACAATTACTTTAACTGAAAATGACATGTACAAAGTTACTGTATTGTATTGTTAACAAAAATACAGTATATTGCATTTTCAGTCTCCACCAACAAACAAACCTGATTCCTATTTATAGTGTTTAAGTTCTGATTTCTAAGCGATCTAATTGGTTACAGGTGTTTTCACGTGTGCATTCTGGGTGCAGGTGATTGTTGATGTTGCTAATGTAGATAACCGCACATATTCATTTGCAAAAAGTGTGTTTTAGAATTTTAAAGCAGACACTGTGCTTATGGTTTAGCATATCTGCTCAATTATTTACATGGGCTCAATAATTGTGCCATAAGCTAAATTAATTTTGTTCATGAACATTTTTTATTCAATGTTCTAAATGGCTCACTGTGAAACTCTGTGAAAGTCTGTATTCATGTATTTCATATTCAGCTATAAGGGACTTTAATTATTCGCAATCAAATGTACATTGAGACAAATTTGTCCCTTACCGCCCAGTTCAACTGGCCATGGCTGGAAAGTGACAATTTACTTTATTCCTTAGTTTATTTTCTTCTCAAAATTGATACCTACTTTCAGCTATCAGCTCCTGTATGTATCATTTATATTGTTTATAACTTGAACAGGTGTCATAATGTTACAGTGGTCATTCACAGACCTATGTTGATACGATTGATATGAACATTGACGTGTTGATAATGGTTCAAGAAATGATGTAAAGTGCAAGCCCATAGCAATTAATTAATATTCGGAACAGAAAATGTTTTGAATGAAAATGTAACAGTCACCAAGCATTCTCGACATCTGAAAATGGAGATCTGCTGTGAAATTCAATTTGCTTGTACGTATCTCAAATGATTCAGGAGACATTCAACCCCGTGACTGTTTAGTCCTGCCAAGAGCACAAACAGAAAGACACTCTGTTGTTGTAATTATACTGAGTTTTGTTGATAGCCATTTTTTTTACTAGGGCTATAATTTTACCCTTGGACACAATTTAACTGAACAACAGCAAAGCTATTGACTCCCTCTCAGGACTGGCCTGGGTCATATTAAATAAAACACTGGCTCAGCTTCACTAGTTTGTTTGTCCCAGATTGGTTTATCTTCATGGATCGAATGATGTTGATTTTTTTTTGGCAGAGGGTGGAGGAGATTTGGCCACAGGCAGGATGAGGAAACTGTGAGAGACACTGAGAGTTCAGTTTGGGAGAGGACATGTGAGAACGGGCAGCGCTGTCTAAATTAAGAGTAAATTTGTTGCGTATGTCTGTGTGTTTGTGCCTGCATCCAGGATAGAATAGAACTGTATTGTCCATGAATGTGAACATTTGCCTTTGGCTTCACTATGTGGTCAGATCTCAAAATAAAAATACAGAAAAATCAGAAAGAGAGCACATAATACAGTACAGTAAAACAAACATGTTGGTACAGAAGGAGCTACATGTTAAATTAGCAGCATAGTAAGAATTCAATAAAGCTACAGTATAAATACATTTGTACATGCTCTTACATGTTTTAAAGGCTCTGCAGCACCTGCACAAAGACAATTACATCTGTTGTTGAGTGGATGTTAAGAATAATGTTCTATTTGAGGCCTTTTACATGGCATAATGTGCATATGTATTTTGGCTCTGTAGTTTTATAATATTTCCGATGGCCAAATATATTTCTTTGTTTCTGTTCTGGGCTCACCGCTTCCCTTAAAAATATCCTGTCTGATGCCATAAAAGTGTCCTAAAGACATACATTGCTTAAAGATTTATTTACTGTAAAACTCGGCCTACAGCCAAAAGCAATTCCATAGAAGTTAAACTCATCCACTGTCTGCACAGGATAGTTATTTACCATTAACAACAGGGCAGGAGTGGCAGCGGATACATAACCCCTGCCACTCCTGCCCTGTTGTTTATAAACTTGCTTCTTTTTTTTTCTTACTCTCCCTCTTCACAGGTATTTTAGCTCTTTGTATGTCTTTCTCCTGCAGTAGGCCAATTCATTTCATATAATCATCATATGTACATAATTAGCCAACTGAATTCATTACCTGTATTCAGTTTGCGTATATACTGAAAACATCGTTACTTTGTGTCAATAAACAAAGTTGATGAATGTGGTGTTTAAGATTTTAGGCTTTTGTAAGAATTTGGAAGTGATATTATTTTTTGTAAGTTTTGGATTGCATCTCCTGAAACAATATTTTTACTTGGTACTCTTGTAAGAAACATATGTGGTAGCTGAAATCTGAAGAAACTAATTCATATTGCATCCACACTCCTGTGGTTTTGGAGGAGGTACTAAGCAACTAAATGCCTTTAGTTAAGTATTCAGCTATGGTTTAAAGCGCTGGTACCTGACTCTTATGTACAGTACCAGTCAAAAGTTTGGACACACCTTTTCACTCAACTACTTTGAAGAATCTAAAATATAAAACATATTCTGGTTTGTTGAGCATTTG
The DNA here is from genome assembly GCF_027596085.1 of Anoplopoma fimbria. Taxonomy (NCBI): domain Eukaryota; kingdom Metazoa; phylum Chordata; class Actinopteri; order Perciformes; family Anoplopomatidae; genus Anoplopoma; species Anoplopoma fimbria. Next base: position 2,370,886 of record NC_072465.1, on the reverse strand, counting down.
TTTGTTTACCACATAATTCCATATGTGTTCCTCCATAGTTTGGATGTCTTCAATATTAATCTACAATGTAGAAAAAAATAAAAATAAAGAAAAACCATTGAATGAGAAGGTGTGTCCAAACTTTTGACTGGTACTGTATAATTAATGTTGAGTGTCTGTGAGGGAACCTTATATTTGTACTCCAATGTCTGATGGCTGTAGTTATAGTCCTTTTTCACTGAATACATTCATTATATTATTATTTTTTTTTAACTTTTACTGTATTTCTGCGTGCAGTATGTTCCTTTGTGTTTTGTATTGACCTTCGAAGGATTACAGCACTTCTTGACTTTTCCCACTTTATTTCCCAGATTTAAATCACATTGAGAACTGGCAGAACAGGATTACAGCACTTTTGACTTTTCCACACTTTATTTCCCAGATTTAAACACACACACACACACACACACACACACACACACACACACACACACACACACACACACACACACACACACACACACACACACACACACACACACACACACACACACACACACACACACACACACACACACAGAGCATCCTTACCCAGTTCAGCAGATGGAGCCCTCACACCAGCAGCTCACAGGCAGATGAAAGCGACTCCCAGCAGGTCATACCAGCGGTTCCACCACCGCTGACACTCAGTGAGAAGCAGACAGACAAGTGAGAGGCAGATTTCGCTGATCATAATGATCATAATGACATTTTTGCTTAGTTTTCTGTGTGTATACAGCTCTGACAACGTTTTGGAGTTTGACAGGTCAGTCTAATATCTGACAAGTTTAGTCAAAAAGATCCAAGATGACAACGACAGACAGTTGGACTAACTTTTTATCCGTCTTCTATTTTTTTCTGACTTGCTCTTTCTACCTTAAAAACGGCTGTCAGGACCTTTAGTGTCGCTTGAAGTTGGAAATGCTTTGCGTTTGAACGTCATCTGCAAACGGTAGGCGATACTTTATGTTATTTGCTAAAGTGCACAGGGAAGTAAACTTGTAACTATTTTTGTATAACGACTGCTTCCTTGTGTGCAAGAAGGCATGTCAGCTAACATACTGGAACCGACATGATGTAGTTTACCTGTGCTGGAAGGTAAACACTGTTATCCTTCCCCTGGCTGGCGTCCAAACTCTACAGGTGTAAATGCTTACCTGGCTGAGATTTCTATTTGCAGTGAGATGTCCTTTTTCTTTTCATTAAAATAAATGCATTTCAGCAACTAAAAAACTGCCATCATAATTTCCAAAATCAGAATAAGTGTAAATGTCCTGAGATCATGACACAGAGTCAGATGCTTCAGTTTGAATTAGCAGAACCTGCCTGAATTATCTTAATCCGACAAATTGGCCACATGATCATTTTAACATGGTAAATAGGCTTAATGATTGTGTAATCATGGAATTAAGGCCTCATTGTGAGTGCTAGTGTAGAATTTCCTATTCTGCCCATAACGTCATTGAGAAGTTTGACTCATTCACTGCTAGGCATCAAATGTTTGGTTGTTTGCTGGACCATGAGTGTGTGTTGTATTATGACAGAGTCGTAAAAGTTGTTAGATCCCACCCAAGCCCCTTCAGTCCCTAAAAAAATGAAAACACACACAGACATGGCAGCCATGCGTGGAATAATGTTCTCATGTGTCCAGGTTCCCTCTCTGGTTGGGATGAGGTCACAGCCTCAGTGCTGTTGCCAGGATATAGTCACATTAGTTTAATGTGGGCCATGCCAAAGGAATCGACACCACCTACACTCTGTCCCCTTTATGTTGCCTTTTAGATCACTCCTTCATTTTTTCCACTAACCATCACAGATAACCAGCAGTGATCATTATTTCTTTGAATGGGTAAATATCGGATTGTGTGCATGATTGTTTTTGCAGCGTGCATATAATGTATCCAACCGAGTGTGTGTGTGTTTTACAAAAGCGTATCTCTTTGACTTTGGTCATAATAATCAGCGATTAATGCTTCTGTACATGATAAGTGTCATCTTACTCAAACTGTTGATCACAAAGGCCCTTTTGCTCCACACGTTGTAACAGCCTATGGGTTTGGCTTTGTTACAATGATAAACACTTTGACTGAAGGTTCAAGTGAAACTTCAATGCCAGCATCTTTGAGAAAAGGTTAAATATTCCCTCCTAACAGTAGAAATGTGGAAATTGTTTTTGTACTTCTGACTGGAGGGTTTTTCTACATTCTTGTACACAAAGACATTTTGATGTCAACATAAGTCACCTCTGTGCTTTCTAAAGCTGGCATCAGCTGCGAGTCTCTGGCCTAACTAGCTGTAATGTAATGCTTGCTCTTCATATAAATCAGTTGCACTACAATGTGGTTGCTAGCAGTCTGTATTGTTTTGACTGGATGTTGAGGTAAGAAGCTGATTTCACATTGCGTTTGTTCATCAACACTTAAAACGTATTGGTTCTATTGCTTAAAGAATCACATATTTGATAAAGAAATACTCAAATACCCCCCCAAAAATGCCTTCCATCAACTGATTAACAAATAATTTCTTCAGCTCTGTATGGGACACACATTCATAATTCTTTTATATCTTCAGCTTAATAAATTGAGGTCATCAGAAGTTTAGTAGATTGCTTTATTTTACTTTGTATGCTGCATGGATGACTAAGATGAACAGTGAGGGAAGTTCCATCACTAGTAGATTAATCGCTTATTTCCAATGTATTTGATTAGTGGTTCAACCCTAGTTGAGTAAACACTGATTGCGAAGCTTGCTGTAAAAGCTCCTTTAATGACCCCAGATAGGCCTTTGTATTTATAAACACAACAAGGACAAAGTCATATTTAGTGAGCAGGCAATCATTCATTAATATCCATCATATCCATTTTGGCTATACCTTTGTGCCGCAGGCTAGTTGTGAAAGTAAATACCAACCTTTTCCCAGGACAGATAACCTTTAAAAGTCCCCGGTGTTTTCTCAGTGGGAGCCACAGCAGTGCACTGACAATAGGAACAGTGTTCTGGACCAGCCAAAGCACCAGATCACATTTCCTGTTCCTGATTTAAGATCGACTCAGCTGACTACTGATACAAGCTGCTCCTCAAAAACACAGCAACAGGACCATCCCTCTGCCTGTGTATCATGCAAGTTAGTGTGTGCGGGGCATGGTGGGGGGGGCAAATTCACTCAAGATCATAGAGCAGGGGTGGATGTATTTAGTTGGAGATGGTGCACGGACCACTGACCTGAATCAGTCACGGCTTCTTTTGAAGTACAAAAAGGAAGTCAGATGGTGTTCCCATCAGGTCAATTGTTGGCTCATGTCTTCATTTGCATACTTGAGGGCAATGTTGAGGAGATCATTTGTGTATGGTCTGTCTGAATGTCTGAATGAGGGTGTGTATTGGCACTAAGGTACTGACCCCCCGCTATCTTAAGAGTGCATGAGCAGGTCATGAAAGTATCAGGGTCTATTCTTTTAGCAGTAAGACGCAATTTGTTTGTTCTCAGCCAAGACAGAGTTTCACTCTCATGCAAACCTTATGACAGCTCCCTGGGCCAAATTTAGTCGTGTTTTCCCCCTCCGAAAAAGATGACCGTTTCGAACCCACAGGAGAAAAAATGTCAACAATTGTCAGTCTGTTTTTGGCTGTGAGAAATCAAGCTTAAGAATCACACGTAAGAGCATGCTAGCTTGTGACACTCTCATACACACACAACTATACAGTGAGCTGGCGACCCCTCGTCTTTTTCCCGCGCCGCCTCAGGGTCACGACATCAAGAGAAGTCTTATAACTGTCTGACCTTTGATCCTTTAGTGGAAAAGATTGACTGGGACATTACTAAAAATGTACTGATGACTCTGAGAGAAAGAAAGAAAAGGCTAAATGATGCAGAAATCTCATATTTGCTTGTGCAATTATCCTGTTGACAGTCAAGTGTGTGAATGGAGGGCTTATGTCATGGCATAATAAGTTTAAACGTCCTAAGCCTTGGGGGGGAAAGGAGATGGGAAGTGAGGTATGCTTGCAGTGTTAAAACAAATGCCAAACATTTTATGATGACATATAGGCTATAGGTTACACATTTTTGGCATGACACAGATTTTTTACAAGATTTCCTCACATTTTGTTTGTAAAATGTGTAGAAAGATTTACAGATAAATTAATCTAGAAATATTTGATAATTGTATAACTGTTTCAGTGATTTCAAAATCCTGAACATGAATAGTTTCAGTTTCTTATATGTCGGATTTTCTGCTTTTCTTGATACTGTGTTTTAGTAAATTAAATAGCTTTTGTGTTTTTGGACATACAATCAAGCAATTTAAAGTCCTCACCTTGGGCTCTGGGAAATTCTGGTTGACATTTTCTGACATTTTATAGCGAACCCATTACCAAACAATTATCAATTAGCTTATGAAATACTTTATAATATAATAAAAACCGTAAAAACAATTAAAAAAATCGAAAGATACGAAAAGAGTTAGAGTCAAACATACTTAAAAATGCATCCAATATTTTTGCCAATACTGGGATATGCCGATATCATCAGCTCACACTCTCAGTGGTCGGCTGTAGTTAACTCATCCACTCTCATTTGCAGTACAGCTGAAAAAATTGAGGCTTATTGACAGCCACAACACACACCATACATATAAACAGAAGCATGTGTGGGCAATTGGGAATGCTATTAATACACTTATAAGAACACACATGCCACACACTCATAAAAACAAGTGGTGAGATGCTATTAATATATTGAGAAACAGCAAATCAACTCAGTGTCCCAAAACTCATGTGCACTTGCGTGATTACAGACAAAAAAACAAGTGACAGGTGACACTAAAAATAAACCTTCATGGTTACATAAACTGAAACTTGCACAAAGAGCCACAGTGCTCCTTCAAAAGAAACAAATGGGCACTAATAATACATCGGCACCGACACACGCCAGCACTGATACAAGTGTACATGCACCCTCAACTGTCGCACAAGCAGATCCCACTTATGCAAACACAAAGACCTGCTGTGTACACTCAAAAGAAACAACTGCAAGCTATTAATACCTTGGCACGTATAGGACGGACACGCACAAGGACACACTCATACGGATGCACACATACGGGGATTGATACTCCAGCTGCTCGGAAGCAGAGGGACAGAATGTCCCCAACAGCTGTGGATTCCTCTAAATGTAAGGACGGTGGAGGAACGGAGAAAACGAAGGAGAGATGGTGGGCTAGCGGGAAGCTGGTGATGGTGACCAGCATGGAGTAGCTGTCATTAAGTTGCTATTGTGTGTGTGTGTGTGTGTGCGTGTGTGTGCGTGTGTGAGTGGGTTTGTTAATACATAACTCAGTGTCAACCTGTAAAACATGAATAAATGTACACTTAGCACAAGTTGGCATGGTTACTAGAAACAGTATTAATACTAATTAGTAGTTAATTTGTTTCTAGTTCCCATGACATTTTGTCTGTGAACTCTGGCTCTTAGTGCTTTGTGGCAAATCTAACCAGCCATAAATGTTGTGCTTGATTCCAGTGTTTATGTATACAAATAGTAGCTAGCACTTAACTTGATGTTTGACTTCCACACGTAACTCCATCCAATAGCACTGTGGAGTTCACTCCAACAATAAACAAAGCACATTTTTAGGGCCACAGAGTGGATATAAATACGGCTGAAGGACATCTGTAACCCTCAAGCTGCAGAAATGATCCAGTGAAGCCATTCAACTAAAATAGCAGCTTCTGCTTGTCTAAATGAACCAAGAGGATGTTATGGTGCAGACTAACTTTAGAAACAGGAAGTCACTGTTTCTGTGTGAGTGTGTGTGTCTCTGTATGTGTGCAGGTGTGTGCATGCTTGTGTGTCAGTGATTCAGTGTTTTGCTGCAGAAGGCGCACAGAAAGAGGATGATGGTTGTGAAACGAATATGCTATTACAGAAACCAGAAGTTTCTCGCCTGCTTATTTTTAGCACCACAACGCTCAAATGAGAGAGAAGCGCACACACAGATCTTATCTGAATGCAGATCTTCTTATTTTTAAAACGTTCAAGACTTTATTAGTTATATATCTTATAGCTTTTCTTTTCAGTTTTAAAATATGTATGTTTGCATTTTCCGAGCACAGTCGAAGAATAGCAGTTGTTCTAACAATGTGATGTTAGAACAACTACAAACTTTTTAAACCCTTCAGGGGCATTGTGGAGGAAACCTTGACTGTCTAGTTTGCTCTTTGAATGCATCATGCAATGACTGAGCTGGTCTTGGTTCAGTTATTTTTCACGCTGCAAGTCATTCAGTAACTGTACATAACTCAGCCAACACATTTCATTTGAAACTGCAGAAAAATGCAGAATTTTTTTAAATACAAGTTAGTCAGTGTAGACAATGTGTCTCTGTGAGGACACTTTGTGTTACATTGTTTAAAGTGAGATTTACATATGTATGGTTGCTGCAGCCCGGTCTTTACTTTATTAGGTCAAAAATATGCCGCAGGTGTTTCTTTTCTGTTTAGATGAGAAGTAACACTGACTTCCTGATCATTTCCTTTCTGTCAAGGGAGCTGACTTGTTTGTTAATTGTGTGTGTGTGTGTGTGTGTGTGTGTGTGTGTGTGTGTGTGTGTGTGTGTGTGTGTGTGTGTGTGTGTGTGTGTGTGTGTGTGTGTGTGTGTGTGTGTGTGCGTGTATATAATTGTGTGCATGTGTTTGTTTGTGTGTGACAGAGAGGGTGTATGCAGATAATTTAAGTCCCCACCACCACTAACACCACAGTCCCGCTGCTCCAGCGATTGATTTCCTTTGAAAACACACAGACATTCTTCTGGTAATACATACCGTTCTGTTACAATGGGTATTTCCTGTTGCACGTTTAACATTTTTTAATTACAGTAGAATAAAAAAAAGCACCAGACACTTAAAACAAAACCAATCCTTCAACTTCAGCTCTGACATATTGTTACGCAGGCATGAACCAGCTAAAAGTGGGACAGGTTCCAGTATTACAGATAACTGTTCTGCGCTACCTTGCAAGGTAGGATTCCAGTGGTGCAAGAATGTGTAAATTGCATGCATCATTTTTACAGGACACTTATCTGTGTTTCCCTGTCTCTATTTTTAGCTATACAAATAATCATGCAAAGTTTTAATTCAGTATTTTGTTATCAAGCAGGACAACAGAACTGAAACTACGTGGCCTAAACTGCACAATATTATCTTGTACTATAAATAGTTCTGGTCTTATTAACTCCCCATATGTTATTTAATGTTCTACCATGTGCAAGTCTCACTTGACCTGCAGTAATAAGAGCGTGGGAGTGTTTTCTTCTTAAGAGGAATTGTGTCAACACATTACGCCTTTATGGACATTTCCTTCTCTGAGTCAGTCTCGCTTTGGGAATGAGGGTCAAATAACGCTGCATGGGTCTATAAAACTTACTGTAAGGCTCCTGCAGGAGGGAAGTTCAGTGGAACCTGTATGGATGTTTGTTTTGAGCTGCAGCACTGAACATTTCTGCTGATTTTTTCTGTGGTAGTAGTGTTGTGGGCCACATTTAAGCCAATGAACCATTTGAGCAGGAGTTACTGTTAATTCTAATAATAGACATTGAAGGCCAAGCCTGTAAAATGCTGAATGTTTAACACAATCTACTTGACTTCTCTTTATACCTTTGTCATTTGGATTTTGACCTTTTTTATTGTGTCACCGCAGTTGGTTTGTTAATGTAATCTTCTAAATTTAAATCCAGGATAACCTTTTCAAACAAGTGGATAATTTCAATGCAAGTGTGCTTTTCTGAGATACTGTGATGTGAGAGGTATTGTGTCACGATAATGTAATTCACAAGGGTGTGTCATCAAAAGAAACATCCAGTTGCAGGAATTATGTGAGTAATGTTGAGTAATATTTTGGGTTGCAGTTTCAGTAAATTTCCATGTCCTTCCCTCCCTCCCACTGTCCCCTTACCCCAGAGGGAGGAAGGTGTCTCTTTCCATACTGTATCTGTCTAAGCTTTGTATCGGCACCAAAACATTCCTCACCATGTTTATTGGTTTCAGGTGTCAGTCGCATTGACACGTGAAAATGGTATCAAGTTATCTGTGAGCTTGCACGTGTTTTTGTCTTGTTGTTATGGTGCATCACAAAACTCGAGAAAAACTTAGGATGATGTTTCCTCACTACCAGTTATAATTAGCTTTCCTGTTATTATATATAGGTCATACCATCAGGCTCATATTGTGCCATGCATGCCACGGTTCAATCATTTGAGTTGAAATTACAAGATTGTTTAACATATTAACAGTGGCTTCTGGATTTCATAAATGGATCAAAACCTTTTTGCACTCCCCTGCACCTATAAAAAGACATCTGTCTTTCGTTAGGACACCAAAGCATAGTTCAATTGTGTCACTCGTGCTAAACTTAGCTTTTTATTTCTTTAATTTTAGTAAAACATGGAAAGGAGATGACAGATTGATGTACCTGACCCAAATGCCTTGACCACACAATGTTCAAATCCAATCTCCCCACCCTGTTTCCTTCATTCTTTCTTTCTTTTGTGCCCCTCCAACCCCAACACACACAAACACCCCTCTCTTTTGCTTTCCTGAATGCAGTGTTGGACAATAGCCAGTTCACTTGAGGCAGGAAGACTTGAATGAAATGAAATATGACTGGTTGAATGTGCAGAGTTCAAGTACGAGTACACATCTGGGCATACACTTATGCCAAATAAACTGAGTGCACTCTGATCATGTTTATATAAAGCACACCCTGTAAAAGACGTCTCGGATTGTTCTCAGACTTTTTCTTTGAAAACTTATTAAAAACATGCTTCCTTTTGTGTTACCACATCTAAGATATCTGTACTACTTTTGATACTCTTAATCTACAATGACAATATATCTTTGATCAGTGTGCTGGACACTGAGAAATAGTCCCATAAAAAGAGAGTAACATATACTCCAGAGAGACAAATAATCCTCATCCCACATTGACACCCATAAGCATTGTCAGTGGTGCTCTTCAACAAATGGATGTGTTATTTTCTCCCTCTCTCTCCTTCTGCAGTGGATGTAATCAGCAGCAATCGGGTGTCATTATCCATACATGGGGAGCAGCCCATGGACCTAAGTGTGACCCAGAGGTTGTTACATCCAGGCCTAGATTCGGCCATGCTGGCCCCCCGCCCTCCCTTCTTCCTTGGACCTCTGACCTCTCAGCATTGCTCCCAGTTTTCCCAGCAACACTTGCAGGTAAGGACAAACCCGTATAGGTGGAGGTTGACAAAGGAAAGCTTCAGCAGCACCAAGCATAACCAGGAGCAGTGTAAATAATCATTTTAAATAATCGTTTAAGCGCCTTGATATTTCTGTATCCTCAGCATTCAGTACATAAACAGGGACTTAATATGAGTTAGTATGATTGTGAAATTTTGACCCGCTCAAGTCATGGAATATCTGGCAACATTCATTCCTGCATCAGCATTTTATTTTGATAATGGTGAAATGCACAGAGTGAAAGGCAGATGGACCTCCTGCCACATCAACCACAAGAACAAGCCAGCTGCTTTTGACACAGGTCTTTACACAGGCTGATGAATTCTCAGCAGACATGAGTAAGCAGCAGGTCAAGTTACTGTAAACAGACCTCCTTCTCAGCATTAGATTCTGATCAAAGCTGTTGAGGATGAGCTGGTTGGTGCTGCACTGCTAGTGCTATTTTTCTCTAGTGTAACATGAAGTCTTGTTTAGTTTGCAAATCTACAGAGAATATTCGTGGGGGGGGTTTGTCAGTAGAAATGTCTGTCCCTTTTTGTGCAAATCTCACATGCAAGGTCCAAGCTGACTAGACTGATCAGTGTTGATATCACTTCATGTTTTTATCTCTTCTCAGTATAACATTGAACAAAGGCAAAGAGAGATGGAGCAGGAGCAAAGAGAAGAGCTACATCAGCTTATACGAAAGAGTAAAAATGAGCAGAGTGAGTATCATGTAATGTATTTCACGGTACTGTGATGTGCTTTCGTAGGCTCTCTGAAAGACTATTTAGCTGTTGAAGTGCTCTTCATATGAGTCATAGCACACTGTATGGTTCAATAAAAAGAAGGGGATTTCCAAAAGTGCTGTGATGTATTCTCAGATTCCAAGGAAATTTGCACTCATATCAAATCAAAGGCAAACAAACAAACTTGTTTTAGGAAGCACTTTGTGCTGTTTTTTGTTTTTACCGTACAGAGGAAATGATGAGACCTCAGAGAAAAGTGACCAATATCATGGATCCTACTTCTGAAGTCGCCTGACTCCTTTTTGATACTATAGTATTATACAGTACCTTGTGAAGAAAAACTATTCACATTTCTCTATCAGACCCATTTTTCTCATTATTTTATATTATCAGCCCCACTGTTGGACTGTAGGTCTCCCTATTATATGGCTGTACATGATCCCAATCACTGTCTTTTTTCTGATGAAGTGACTTTATTGTCCGGTAGGTGCTGTATCCAGTCCTCTGGTAAGGCAAAAACTTCGGGAACACATAATTATGAAGAACCATCCTGCCCATGACAGGGTCACTCCCAACCACCGCAGTCCTGCACCAGGATGCAGGTGAGAGAGATAAACGGACACAAAGATCAATGATTGATCACACCGACCTAATAAGATAAAGAACTTTATCTTATTAGAACAAATCTCTTTATACCAATTCATGAGTGAAGAAGTCTATCTTATATTATTTTGGTCACCTAGGCTCCCGGCTCCTGACATGTCCCCAACTTCTACAGCCTGTGACCAGCGTAAAGACCTTGCCCTGCGCAGGACAGGTGAGTTTGCTCTGTTTGTTTGTGTCTGGGATGAGGGTTCCCACCCTGAGGTTAAAGCGGTGAAGGTCAGTGGTGACTTTCCATTTTTAGGTCTGTTCTCTTGCAGTGCGCTCAGTGTGATTTGAACAAAGTCAGAGTCATCTGAATGCAATGCTCAGCGGGATATTTCGTTACTTGCAATACTTTTCAGTGTCTCAGCAAACTGTCATTACATTACATATTCTGGACTAAAGAAGTGTGTCCTTTACAATGACATGAAGGAAACTCATGAAGCACTAGGCCTGCAGGTCCAGAGAGAAGCCGAGCAGTCATAAAAACAACTGTGGGACACAAAGAACAAAGCAGTTGCATAACTTTAAAAAGGTATTTGTAAAAGGAACCACGTGAGAGTCCAGAGCAGGCCTCTCTCACCATGTGAATGAGAGTGGGCGTGGTTTCGTCTTCCTGTACATCTCTGCGAGTACACAAACGATATTTATTTGCGTTGCCCTAGAGCCCTTAGGTGCCAGCTCACACACACACACACCCTCCAGTGCTTTTTTTGGCACGGTGACAACACAAAGCCGCCTTTTATCTGCTCTGAGCCAGCCACTGATTGATTGTTTTGTTCGGGCTCATTGGAGCCTGACCAATGTAAACATGGGACTTTTTATGCTATTGACCAGGGTTGAGGTATTTGCTTAGTTCAGCTGTGTTGCAGATTGATTCAATTTGGTTTTGTTGGGAAATTGAGTGCATCCTCACAGTATTTGCATTACTGGGTGGGAGCAGTATTGCTGATGTAGAAGATATATGTCATCAGTCAGTTTATCATTAAGTTCTGTGTGTTTAAAAGCCACAGATATCTTTCCTTTTTTATGAGAATTTGGGGAAAAGTATGTCTGTGTCTGCGTGTGTGTTCTTCTTCATGCATGAATTTGTCTATATTTGTGTGTGCAGTCTCTGAGCCCACTCTGAAGTGGAAGTTAAAGAAGCTCATCAGCACAAGACCAAACCCGCTGCAGCGTAAGATCAGTGCCCCTCCAGCTGTCAAGCACCGGGCAGAAACTCTGGGTAGAGTATTTACATTTAGCCGGAACTCATGATCTTCTGTTTTAATTTGCACTGCTTTTTTAGCTATTTCAAGTTAATACTGCTTTGATATGCCATTTCTGTTACTTTGTTACATGTTATTTCAACACATGCTCTACTGACACAGTTTGACTAATTTCCAATTTGACAGGTCTTTTGGACCTGTATGAACACATGTTTACTAAAAGTGTTGGCTATTATGAGTTGATGGGTGTGTTTTTTAATTCTGTCACCCAGACTCCTCCCCCAGCAACAGCAGCACCCCAGCATCAGGGTGCAGCTCACCCAACGACAGCCTCCATTCAGATAATGGGCACCTCCCAGTGGCTCATGAGGTAAGCCCTTCTTTTTTATATATATATTAGGGATCAGTGTCCTGTTCAATACAGGAGACAAGAAGTGTTCAACCTTCATGCACCTTTGTTTTGTCTTCCCGTTGTGGATTCATTAAAAAAACATTTAATTAAAAAACCCTTTGCTTTCTTCTTTTGAACAGTACAAACATGATTGTACCCCTGCTCTTTAAAGGACAGCCACCTACAGTTTGATGTTAACTAGGTGTTAAAAGCAGTACAGTGATGGTGCCCAATGCTTTAAACAGGGAGATTTGAGAAGGCCAGGTGGCCCATTGTACAAATGCATGTTACGTAATCACTCCTCATCTCATTAAACATTGATATAGAGTGGGTCCATCAGTTTTTAACACACACTTCTTGTATAAGAAATATTTTAGTATAATCTGCAATATGTGTGGATGTTGATATATAGCAATAGGGAGAGAAGTCAAATTAACTTTGTTGTGTAAATATGTGTTTTTATGTTTTGTGTTGGTTAATGTGAACATTTGTACTCAATGATCTGTACAGAAAATCTCTTTACTAATTATTTCTGTCTCATGCAGGCACAGAGGTTGCTGGCTCATTTCACCTCATCGACCAACCCCACTGCAATGCCCAACATCACTGCTGGACTTCCTGCTCAGGTGAACATCAACTTCTAGGGGTCCCTTTAGAGTCTTTGAAAACAAATAGCGATCACATGGATACACATGTGTGTATTTTTATGAATGTGTGTGTATATAAGACTACATGTCTAAAACAGTTCCTGCACACTTGAACACTTTTAGAAACATGCTGTCTATTCAGGCTTTCACTTCCCTCTTGATCTCTGTGGTACTTTCATATCTTGTGCATCAGTCATGTGGTAGTTTACTCACTTGATGACAATGTTAACATGTTTGTAGATCTCTACATTGGGAACAGCCCGATTAAGCCCCCTGAAACCTCACGCACAAACCCTCCATTTTGCTCATTTGGGTTAAGCTGCAACAATGATGAGAACTTCCCTAATTCCTAGTGGTCTTTCTGGAGTTTCTTACCATCATGTCTCCTCTCATCACCTCTCTTCACAGGCTGACCTGCGAGTAGCCAGGCCGTTAGCAGTTTCTGCTATGCATCAGGTCTACCTGCCTCTGGAAGGAAACAGTCAAACCCTGACTCAGCGCCTTCAGCCTGTGCTCATACTGGAACCACATACCGGACTGGTGCACTCCCAGCTCGTCTCTTGTGAGTTGTGTAGCTGTGAATGTGTTGTACAACAGAAACAGAAATACCTCAACATGCATATATACAGAAGACATGCATGTAGACATGCACAACACATTACAATATGTGTGTGTCTAAATGCGATCTTTATTTGAAGATCTAAACTTTCTGCAGTCATTGGATAGTGGGAATTGTTAGACATGACACAGGCAGCTGGATGGTTCCCCTACCTTTTTTGACAGTGTGCATACCAAGGACTAATGTCCCTTTTGGGGTTATTAAGAAGGAAACCTACCATGAAAGATGACATTTTGGAGTCCAAGCAAGGCGTCTTACCCACCACTAGTTTATTTGTTCTTGAAGAAAACAGGAATGCACTGCATTTAGCTCTACACGCTAAATGTTCCTCATTGATACACTTAAAGATTTAGAAGGCAGCAAAAATTGAGCTGTGTTTCTATTCCAAACATTTAAGGCAATTTCTGTTCTTGTGTACATTAAGCAACTACGGCAGAGTAAGGACAGGTGACATCCAACCAACCATACTTACCTCAGACTGGTTTCCTGTCGTCAAACGTAGTATTAGGTACACAGGAACTGGTGGGGAGTGGTCAGTGGTGGAACTTTCACATAAAAGGTTAAGGGGCTATTTACAAGTGTAAGCCTTGATTTTGTGGCCTATAATCAGGAAGTTATGCAATTCATGTGTTTTTCACTTTTCCCCCTTTGTCGCACATGTTCTTGGTTTGGATAATTCTTCTTCAGTTCTATAAATACTGTAGGACATTGATGTCTTCTGTTTTGTGCTACATTTCTTTTGTGGGGAAATTGTAATATAAATAGCACAAGGACGCCCTCTAGTGGGCACTTGATGGTTATTCCGTTTCACAAATAATACAAAAATATGGTCTAAATCCAAACATCACTATTTCCATTTTAATTTCCTCCTAACCAGTTTAGTTTCTTTTTTTCTGCCCATTTTTGACAGGTTTATCTCCAGCCATTGTGCTTTTATTTTTTCTCCTCCCCATGTACCCTTACCCCCCTGCCCTCATCTCTATTTGCCATCTTTTAACCTGTACCTCCCTCTTCCCCTTCTCTGCAGTTCATGGTTTGAGCTCCATTCCTCTGCAGCAGCAGCAGCAGCCTCACCTGTCCTCGTCTACCAGAAGGGAAGGCTTAGTTACGTTTCCCTCCCACAGACCTTTGGAGCGAACACGTTCAGAGCCTCCGCCCTACAGCCACTCACCCCTTACTCTGCATGCCAGCCGTCACTCACACATCCAGCACCAGTTCACCCAGCAATACCACAAGAGCGGGCTGGAGAGGTTCAAGCAGAATGCATACCTGAGCAAGGTAAGAGGGACACAAGCATGTTGTATACAAATTAACAAACTAATATTGAAAGTGGTAGATCTTTATGAGGTTATTCTCTGGAGACTTTATTTGGACTTGTGCTTGGATTTCAGTTCATTTTTTCAGTTATATTTTTCAGTTATATAAAAATGTCTGTTAAAAATAGCTGCTTAAGAGAGCATAAGCAACCTTAAAGGTGCAAGGTTGCTAAATCATCACTTATGACCCACTAGAAGTTTAGACAAAGTCTGTACCTGCGGAAACACTGCCCTGTGCCTGTGTTTTCTCTTTCCTTTTCCTTTCTTTTTGTTCGGGGCGTTTCTGAGTGTCAACTTCTATAAAAACGTAGTGACCAGGTGCCAGATTGCAAGCATGCATCCAAAACATAGCAAAGAAAAGGCGGGCACAAAAAAATGCAAAAAAGCAAAGAAAAACTGCAATCAGCCAAAGCTTGTTCTGAAACAAGTGTAAATCTGGAGTTGGCTTTCAACAACTAATCCTACTCATTGTGCATTTTGGACTTGTTAACACTGTAAAACCTATACCTTATATTAGCTGACAAGCAAGTACATTGAGAAGCCTTGTCTGACACAGATCCCATCGGAGGACATGGACCTGGAGGAGATTGGATCAGAATCAGGTTCGGGGCCTGGGTCCGTGTGCGATTCAGAACCGGGCTCTATGTCTGAGGATGGCTACCACAGGAGACAGAGCACTGCCAGCACAGACTCAGTTTATGGCACAGAGTCCAATACCTCCTCACGGGACAGCCTGATCGAGCCTTCACATTCACTTAGTCAGGTACTGATCTAAACTCATATCTGTAGACACATGCAGAGTTTCCATGGGGATGATGTATTACTTTTCCTTAAAATAAAAAGTTTTTAACAAAATTTTTGTCCTCTATCTAATGACAAAGCGAAAAACTAAATAGTTTGTGCTTATGTACATAAATTCACGTCTTCATAGCTTGTTTTGGACATCAGAGGGCGCTGTAGCTTTATTTATACAAGATGAAAAGAGGGAGAGCTACAGTATTGTGGAAGCATGCTTGGCAATGATGTATTTTCTTTATCAGTTGCTTGTTCTAGGCAAGCAGTAATAAATTGACCAAAAAATTAGTAGTTGCAAAGTACTGGAGAGAGGCATTTGACTTACGAGTGTGTGGAAGTTTACTCCAGTTATTTTTTCCCATGTTTTGCTGCTAGTAATGCTCCTTCATTCCCTGTTCTTCTTTTCGTCCACTGTCCTGGGAACCACAGAGGCAGGTGAACCTTAGATCAGGTCTCCAGCTGGACCCCCTGGGTGTGCCTGCCCTAATTTGGCCTCATCAGCCTCTGGTTCGGACCAAGTCTTCCCCAGCCTCCACTTCCCTGCCTCCTCCTCCACATCCACCCACAACCACACCTTCCCTGTCACTGTCCAGCACTGCAACAGACGTCAAGCTACGCTTCACCACAGGTGAGGGTTGCTTTTGTTGATCTGGAACATGTGAAAAGAAGCTATGAATTAAAATTAATTTCAAATTGGATGATGAATTGCTGAGGAAGGAAAACACTAAGTTTTAAATGTATGTTTGCGTGTGTGTATATCTAGGACTGGTTTATGATGCTCAGATGCAGAAGCACCAGTGTACCTGTGGGGACAACAGCCGCCACCCTGAGCATGCTGGGAGGGTCCAGAGCATCTGGTCCAGACTGCATGAAAGAGGTCTCAGGAGCCAGTGTGAGGTATGACACACACACACACTCTACACATACTGGCAGATCCATATACCTAGAGTCAGTATTATATGTAGTTGTGTGTCTCTGTATGCAGCGTATCCGCAGCAGGAAGGCCACTCTAGAAGAGCTGCAGTCGGTCCATTCAGAGAAACATGTGCTTCTGTTCGGAACAAACCCACTCAACCGCCTCAAACTGGATAACCACAAGCTGGCTGGTAATATCGATAATAATAATAAATAAAATAAAACAATATAAAACTGAAGTTTTGATTATATTAAATGACAGAAATAATCTTCTTCAGGAATCTTATCTCAACGGATGTTTGTGATGTTACCCTGTGGAGGAGTTGGGGTTAGTGCCACACACACACACACACACACACGCACACACACATGCATACACATCGTAGACCCTTTTAAAACACAAGTCATGTGGGAATCTTTCCACTTATCTAATTGCATACAGCAAACATTACATGGTTGATTATGCCTCATTACACAATTAAAGTAATAACACTACAAATTGCTAATGCTATTGTTTTTGGCTAAGACAACTTTGAAACCCAATCAGAATTCAAAGGGTGTACAAAGGTGAGATGTGGAAGAGAAAGAGAGAGGAGGAAGGGAAGAAAGAGGGTACACATAGAGACTATAGCTTGGAGGGGTGCGTGCCAGTGAAAGAGGATTTTATTAAGAGGGAATGGATGTGGGGAAACAGGGAATGAAAAACAAGATACATTGTGAAGGTAGGAGAACAAAACAATGGACCACGAGAGAAGGAACAATAAAGAGGCTATAAAAGGACCAAAAGACGTTTTGTCTTCTGATTTAGAAAAAGACAGATGAAAATGCGCATGAGAAACTGTTGTGTAGCACAATAATAAGAGAGGAGGCAGATAAGAGAGTCGGAGAGGGGAGGAGAGGAGGTAGGGAGAGAAGAAGGGGGCTGGGTGTTAGTTGATAAGACGACTGATCTGCCTGGATTTCCGGACCTTGGCTGCTCTGGTGAAGAGGGGTGATTGGAACAAGATGGCAGAGTCTGTGATAAAAGAAATTCCTCTGATTTCATTGTTCCACCGCGGCACACCACGAATGTGAAGTTTCAAACATGGAGTAATGTTGAAACACAAGATGGGGGTTTATGGAAAGAATAGCTGCAACAAAGAGAAAGTGGATGTGAAAAAAAATAAGTCTTTCAGCAATTGTAAGCATCCTCAGAAGTTAAAGGTCCTCTGTCAATACACTGCAAAAATAAACTGCACTATTAGAATAATTATTCTCTCAAATAGAGGTAGTTTGATCATCATAGGCAGAACTGTCAATAGTCACCTTCTCATTCACCAACACCAGCTGGATTAGATTAAATGTGGTAAACCTGCTGAAAGTCAATTTCCAGTGGGACCGTCAGATTTCAGTAAATCTCAGTTGAGACTGAATCCAATTTTGATGAGTCTGAAACTAGTTGTAAACTAAAAAAAAAACACAATTAGAAGCCTATTTTGATTGTATCTTCAATTAACATCTTTCTTTATGTGTCTCATCATTTTCATACTGACAGGTAGACATTGATACAACCTGGAATGAACTTCACACATCAGTAGCTTCCCGTATTGCTGCAGGATGTGTCACAGACCTGGCCCTGAAGGTGGCACAAGGAGAGCTGAAGGTGTGTCATGGTGATAAAATACCTTATTAGCAAGTCCCATGTGTTTTTTGAGGAATTTCAGAGCTGCAGTGTAACAGGCTGCAGAATAAACAAACGTTATAAATCATACAGTGTAGCTTTAGTAAATCCTCTTCTGTAGATAGATGTTGTCTGCAATGAACAGAGCTAAATTAAATAACTTGTGATGGTTGGAGAAAGGTGTTAGTTTTTGCTTTCTTCTCACAGAATGGCTTTGCAGTAGTGAGGCCTCCTGGACACCATGCAAACCACTCCTCCCCTCTGTAAGTACAGCAGCACGCACGCACACACACACACCCACACACCCACACACATACACACACACAAACTTACATGCATGTGTGTGTGTGTGTGTGTGTGTGTGTGTGTGTGTGTGTGTGTGTGTGTGTGTGTGTGTGTGTGTGTGTGTGTGTGTGTGTCTGTCTGAGTTTGTGTGAGTGTGCTACCTGACTGATGCCTGAGGCATTCTACCGCCTCCGCTCAGTTTCTTTTAAACTTTCAAGACACAGAGCAAAGCCCCTCAAAAGAAACTATGCGTGTGTGTGTGTGTGTGTGTTTTTGTGTGTGTGTGCGCACAGTATGTGTATGTATTCGTGTGCATGGCTGTGTGTCATTCTTTGATAGGAGGCATTAGCCAAGTAACCACATTCAGCTGGGACTGTGTGTGTGCTCAGCAGTGCTTGTCACTGGTTATTTATGGGATGATAATGACTTTCTTGATGAGCAGATTTGGACAGCATATATGATATACCTTCCACTCAGACACAGTTTACGACCCATGCTGACACTGCCACTTCCAACATTCCTCCATTGTTTTTTCAAACATCAACACTTTTTTTTGCATATCTTTACTGTAGACAGCAAGTGTTGAAGGAACTGCTGCTCCAAGTTGTGAGTTAATTTCTCTGAAATCATCTCACACGTCTTGCCAGCAATTCACGCTGTTATCATTTGGAATGTTGAGTAAATTTTATGATAAGCTTGGTTTTCTGTTTGTCACAAAATGTGTGGGTTCTGCATTTCTCAGGGGTACACGATTTAAAACTCAGCATAATGTTCTGATATGAAAAGCCATTATTGTTTGTCAGCAGTGGAAGGTGAAGAACAAAACAACGTCCAATATTTGCAGTAGATGTTTGCCATGCAGGAGTTTCCCTCTATGACTTGCACATTAGAGTCAGTGTTGTGATTGTCACAACCTGCACTGAATAGCCACTACATGATGCCACATAACTGTAGACACGTTTTAGACGAGGTTCCTAAGGTCCGTATGGTGATTCTGTGATATTAATTTGCTGAAGATGTCCTGATTGAAACACATACTCTCTTCCTGTCTGCTCGTCCACAGGGGCTTCTGTTTCTTCAACTCTGTGGCCATCGCTGCCAAGCAGCTTCAACACAAACACAACGTCAGCAAGATCCTCATCGTGGACTGGGTGAGGATCCACCGCATGACCAGCATCTCTGGTCCCCACATGTATAGGAGACAAAAACACACATGCACTGGCGCACAAATGCATCGTGGACACACACAAGGTCCCAGAAGCAGAGCAGCCCTCTACAGTAGCACTTCTATTTATCATTTATTTAATTAAGGCAGTGTTATCTCTGGTCTCCATGTGAGATCTGTACTGTCATGCGCTGTATGCTTACAGTAGACACCCAATCACTCACAGTTTTATGCACATACATCCACAAGCACACGCACATGTGCAGATATGATCTGAAGCCAGGTGGTCGTCTCTGTTCACCATGTGTGTGTATATGAGCCTGTACCATGTCTTTACACACACCGTGCTCTCTGACATGTTATTGCGTCAAACATTAATTAATACCTGCTTCATCAAAAAGCTTTTTAGATGTGAAACACATATGCCATTAACAGGAAAAGCCTTGCAGAGTTTACAGTCCCTGCTCTGCATTTTGGTTTCATATGGTTAAGGTGTTCCTCATAATATGAGAATAGGCAAAGAAGTTCTCTTTTGTGATTGTTTGGATTGTTTTGCACAAATTTGTCAAATCCATCATTGTTTTATTTATGTGTGTATATCTTCTTCTGTCAACGGCAACTTCCTAACCTGTCATCCAATCATTGTCCAGGATGTTCACCATGGCAACGGCACCCAGGAAGCCTTCTTTAATGATCCGAGCGTGCTGTACATCTCTCTACATCGCTATGACAATGGCAACTTCTTTCCTGGTAGTGGACATCCTAGTGAGGTTGGTCGCCTTCCCACACAGTGATGTGTTTTTCTGCTTTGTTCCTGTTGTCATAGTGATGTCTTGGTGTTTGTGAGTGTTTACGTGTTCTTAGATTCTTTTTAACAAAAAAACTGCACATGAGTAACATTTATACTTACAACACAGTTTCTCTTTGTAGAGTAGATGATCTGAGTAGATTCTTGTACTTTGACTCCTAAGAACACATAATTCATGATAATACCACCCATGTGAAGATAGATATGTGGGCATAGAAATATTTGGTAATTATGTGATTCCAGTGGCACATTAGGGAGCTCAAGAGCCTTGTGTTTAACATATACTTGTCCAAACAAGAACAAGGATTATAAAAATAAATCCCTTAATAATATACATGATTTAAAGCCTCAATTATAAGTGAGTTTGCACTGCACAGCAGAAATGGGACAGGTTAACATGGATATTTAATCTTGAAGTGTACATGGGATTAAAAAGAATCTCTCCTCCTAAAGTTGAGCCTCAGTCGGTGCTGTCAGGGAAAGATCAATCGTATTTGATTATACTACTGGAATCTAAGCAATGTGATCTTCTAATATTAGCTGCCTACAATACAAATCTGGACACAAAGTGCTTGTCTTCGCATTTAACCTGAAAATGACTTTTAACATCATTTAGATTATCTCTAATAGTTTTAGTGCTTTTCCAGCTTAACATAAATAGCTCATAATAGCTTGTTTGATTTGTCCACTATCATTCTCAACATGAAATTTCGAATTTCGAGCCCATCGCACTTTGATTTGTGTATCTGCTGTAGGTTTCTTTCCCTAGTTCTAGTTCATTTAAGACACTTCAGGGCTTTGGATGTAAGAACTTCACAACAGGATGTGTACAGTTGAGTTGCATGCCTATGTTTGCATACAGGAAATTGAGATGCCTATGAATTCTGCCTGCGGTCTTACTAGAAACCAAGTGTGATGACTATCCTCAGTCAGATGAACTGACCCCAACCCACGGTGGCATTCACAACCCATTCAAATCCCCCCCCTTTTACTCTTCCATCCTCCCCCACAATAATGAGGATAAAATAGTCAATGTTTTCCCATAAAATCCCACGATGAGGGACGGTACATAAAACGCTCTGCTGGCTTGGATGTGGCTTTGCCTTAAGTGGCCCCTCAACCTCTGTTGGGCTGTGTGGTAAACCTCTGGAGTCTTGCTGTCCCCCGTGTAGGTATATAACACACCATGGGGTAAGTGTGTGATGTCATAGCCATAACAGAGAGTGCTGAGTACCACACAGAAAACCAGCGACGGCCTAATCCAGTCCAGCAACTCTTGAAACATGAAAGAGAGAAAGAGGACAGAGAGGAGTGCAAGAGACTTGGAGCAATAGCAGGAATTGTGTGTGTGTGTGTGTGTGTGTGTGTGTGTGTGTGTGTGTGTGTGTGTGTGTGTGTGTGTGTGTGTGTGTGTGTCTGTGTGCACATGCACATGCATGCGGGTACATTACCAGTTGGCAAAGGACAGGAGGCCTCATGTGTTTTTAGTTTGCCCTGTGAACATCCCGTCCACTGAGAGAAGAATGGAGACAGACGCTCTGCGATGCTCATCAGCATTCTTTCAAACATCCTCTCACACCCATACACGCACAAATTTATAAACGCGCACACACATACACAAAGGAAATTACCACGCCTTGTTGCCAAGAGTATGTCAATCAACCTCTTCATCCTGCCCTCAAACTGACACATTGACTGATAGCGAGGGGCTTTGAGAACAGCTAAATGGCTGCTAGCAGGACTACAAAGAAAAAGGCAGGAATCTTTAAACCTTCTTTCCAAGACGCGGGCCTCAGTTCACTCTTTGCCCCAAATATGTGAGGTCAACTCTGCCTGGCATTTTGGAAACACACGTCAATCTTAATACAACAACTATTATATCCACTAAAATAATTTACATTGCGCCATAAAATATAAATGAGTTGTGTAGAGTAGTTTACTATTTTTTATTTGACATGTCATATATGCAAACCTACTAAATGTATATATCCAGAAAACAGAGTATACAGTCATACCAGTTATATGCAAGTTATATATTTTCAATATATAAATAGAACATTTTACGAGATCATACAGCAATTTCCAAATGTGAACTATTTCCCAGTATAGCTATAACTTTATCCTTGGGAATCATAAACGGGTGTAGCTCTGTTGTGGCTCGGTTTGATTTATAAGGTCACTTGACAAATTGTATCAAAATCAAAATGGAGGGACAGGGGTGTCGAATTAATAGCCATCGGTCCCTCATTTGGCAATCATAATCACTCCCTGGTGTTGCCTTAAACAGAGTCAGTCACTTTTCCTCGATTGGTGCAATGCAAGGTTTTGGAACAGGCGTGCTTCTTTTATGAACATTTGACACAAATCTGTCAACATCTCGCAGTTTCTCAACTTTCACTGGGACTCATTAACTTTCTTGACATTCACAGAGACTCTTTCTGTCTCTTAGTCTCACTCTCTCTCCCCTTTCTCTCCCTCCATCCAGGTGGGTGCAGGTGCAGGCAAGGGCTTCAATGTTAACGTAGGATGGACAGGGGGTTTGAACCCTCCCATGGGGGATGCAGAGTACCTGGCTGCATTCAGGTAAACAATGAACTCAACCTGTCTCTATTAGCCACATCATATTTATTTCCATACTGTAGTACTCTACAATTTCAAATCTAAAATGAAAGGTCTGTACTTGTGTTTCTGCATGTTTAAGCCCATCTGCTACAAATTAGATATGCTTGCATACATTACTGACTGTTGGACATTTACAAAAGCATAACACAGGCCTTCACACAATTCAGTTTGTAACACTGCTGTCAATCAGGTGAGTTACATCATTGTCAAGGTTGTTATTCACCTCAGGTATGATGTCAATGAGGTACCGTAATGTTGGTAAGCTAGTTTAGCTAATAAAAACACCAGATACAAAGTGACGGAATGTCAAGAAAAGCATATTATATTCATGAGAAACAGGATGTTTGTTTTTTAACTCCAACTAGTGTGTGTGCCAGGAGGGCAAACAAAAAGCCACTATTTCCCTCGTCCTGATTAAAGCCCACTTTTGAGTGTATATTCATGAACTTATTCTGTAATGTTGGATCTTGTTCACTGTGATGTATTACCTGTAGTATCCTAAGCAGGTTTGATATTGGATTTCTTACATCCTCAGAAAAATGGTTGGCAGTATTCAACGTCTACACACTTTGCATGATGATATGGTTTTTGCGGTGATATAAGTCACAACAAAGCCATACACGCATGTGCTAGTGAAACTACCCTTTGCTGTCGCCACAATTTTCATTTCATTCAAGCTGTTTTTTATACTTTTGTTCTGTTCTACACTATTACAAACTCTGTCAGCAACTCTGGCTCGCCACCAGATGATTAAACATTATGTGAGCTCTATACGGTTCTGCATGCAGCAGACACAGTGGGTGGGCCCCTCGTCAAAGGAAAGATGCTAATGGGCTAAGCCATACTGGTAAAAATCCATATAGGCAATAGGCAAGCTCGGAAAACACTAAGTCCAGTGTTTACTGCTAATTAAGAAACAACTGGGCTCTTCCTGAGCAGGCGTCTGGTTTTGGTATTTTTCATCCAGTTTGGGAAACGGCAAGTGTTTTCATGTGTAAAACTTCCTCAGTTAACCACACTGTAGTACTGTACGGTATTGTGTGTTACCCAGAGAAACTTTGCCCTGTATCAAAGCTCTGTGGAGACGGAGTGTCCTGGTGGTCCAGTGGTTTGAGGCACATACCATATAGCTGTGATGTGCGAGCCGCATTTCCGTTGAAAGATCACATATCCTCCTCGGGAACAACCCCATATTTACTGCCAGTGTCAACTATCTAATTAAGGCTACAAATTCCACAATAATAGTAAAAAAATGTAATTTGGACATGGAAAACCAAAACAAGATAATCAAGAGAACATGAGGGATCATGTGAAAACAGTGGATTTTCAGTGGACTTTGTTTGCCACCATTCTGTGGATTAACTGGCAAAAATAAAAACATAACACGCTACGTAGACAAAATTTAATGCATCATGAATTCATGTTTATGCAATTAAGTATCTAGTCTCGTGCCCATTCTATAATTCAATTTGAATACATGATTTAAGCGACGGGATGTTCCAACCTCTGTGTGTTTTTCTTCAGGTTGGAACAGAAAACTAGCAGTTATTGATGATGTGTGTCTCTGTTTTTGGGCGTGTGCTGTGACAGGGGAAATATTGTGGTCGAGAGTGGTGGTGGGACTCTAGTACAATCAAGAGAAAGCTCAGCTGTGTTGAGATTAAGTGTCATGACATCGTGTGAGTGTATGTGTAGAGGATTACTAAAGTGGTCAGAATTTAAGGTGATTTTAATCACTGGTAGCACAGCAAACAAACCTAACGTCCAGTTTAAAGGAAGACCATACGTATGTTTATTATTTGGCCTTTGTATAGCATGTATGTGTGCATGCACATATTTCTTGTGCATTTTCTAGGTGGCTACGGACGAATGACAAACTATGAAAGAGAGGAAAGCAGAAGAGAAGAAGTGGGGGGTGCATTGTTAGGGAATCCAAAGGCGGCGTAATTAGGCCCAATGGATCCCAGATGGCAGGCTGTCAGTGACGTGAGAAGAGGGACGAGATCCTAATAGGAACCAGACGCACACAAACGCCTTTGAACTGCCGCTGAGAGAGGGAGCGAGAGAGAGAGAGAGAATCAAACGCGGCATGGGCCGTACGGTCTTGCTAAATAACTGGCAGCAGGAGATGAGAGGAAGTAAGGAGGAGAGCATAGAGGCGAGGAAAGTGGTCTCCCCTGAGTAGAGCGTACAGTATGTGGGCGTCTCAATTCTGAGACGTCAAGGGTCTCATTTTTATACGCTTGTGTCACTCGCAAAAACAGAAACTTTTTGCATTGTTTGCCACCTGCCTAAATTAGCTTTACTTCAGCCATTTTTTAAAATCTGGGTAAGGTTTGTAGAGCGCTCATGCTTCTTTTTTTTTTTTTTTTTTTTTTTTCAGCAGTGCTCTGCTTCACATTTAAACAGTTGCACACATTCACACCTGGGAGCTACCCCACCTTCCAGTGTTGGCCACTTACCAGGAGTTGATCGAGAACAGAGATCAAGAGCTTGGAACATGGCCTTTGATAATTTATCTTTCATCATTTTCAAATGGATGGAGTTTACAATGAAGTAAATGTTTGCAGTTAACAATCCCAGGGGGGAAAAAGTATTTTGTTGTAAAGTGTTCCAGTCGCAAATCAATCACCTTAGCTATGCTGTGATTTCAGTTTTTACGTTGTTGTTTTTTTAACTTTACAGGCAACTTATTATTCAGTTTATTACAAAAACTAATCATATTCAGTCTACTATGATCTTAAATCAATCCCTCAAGGACTTCCTCTCTCAGAATAATATATTGTACACTGTTCCAAGTTCTTTTTTTTTCACAAACTATAAACACCTGTTGAAAATACGATTACTTAAATGTACTATCTAATTCAGCTAGGCCACAGGGCTTGAGCGAGTGTAACATAAGATACAGCATTTGGTAACTGTATGTTGTTTTCTCTCTTCCTCCTCAGAGCCGTGGTGATGCCCATTGCTCACGAGTTTTCCCCTGACGTGGTGCTGGTGTCCGCTGGCTTTGATGCTGTCGAAGGACATTTGTCGTCACTGGGAGGCTACAAGGTCACAGCCAAGTGTAAGCATCAATCAGCCCCACAGTCACACACAGCACACATTCTTATTAACATACTCTTACACACAGACATGGCATGGGTATGAATTAGTGTTAACATCACGCAGAGTTACTTATAACATAGACTGTATGTAAGAAGTGTATGTAGTCACTCTGACGTCACCTACTGGTTGGTGGACTGCCGTTTGGAAGTTCGACATATGCATTTGCACTGAAAACATACTGTGAAAGGGTTAAAGTTGTAAGACGAAAACACGGAAAAACTCCCAGACTGGACAATGCCGCAACCTTTCAACTACAACGTAACCCGTGTGAAGCACTGCGAAATGCAGGAGTTTTGAAAAAAATAAAAAAAATCCTGAGTTCAACTTGGGAGATAAAGTAAGGTTTGTTTGTGCACTGTTTTGAGAAAATCTTTTTATTTTTAAATAAAATGTAGATTCTTAAATGATGAGCACTGATCTGAATAGAAGTAAATGTCATCTACTAGGCAGGACGCACCGCTCTGAACTAATTTGGGGGACACCAAGTTCGTTCGCAGCGCTTTTCTGAGTTCAAGGCTGGCGTGGGAAATTACAAAAACTTTCACCAACACTGAAGGAATCCTTCAATCTCGTTTATCAATATCTGGGGACAACTCCCTGACCAGTCATTATCTGATTCAACCCGTGTAAGTGTTTGTTTGTGTGATCTTCTCTACCAGGTTTTGGCTTCCTGACCCGTCAGCTGATGTCACTGGCCGGGGGTCGGGTGGTCCTGGCTCTGGAGGGGGACATGACCTCAAAGCCATCTGTGATGCCTCTGAAGCCTGCGTCAGTGCCTTGCTGGGCATGGAGGTGAGACGTGTGTGTGTGTGTACAATACATGTGTGTGTTTATTTAGAGATTTACAGTATGTTCCATCCTCTAACCACTAATGTGTTGTGTTCCAGGTGGAGCCTCTGTCCCAGTCCGTGTTGGACCAGAAGCCTTGTGAAAACGCTGTACACTCATTGCAGAAAGTCCTCCAGGTCCAAGGTGAGAACCGACACTTGAACTTAATGCATTAACAAAGAAACCAGTCACATGTTAACACGGAAATTTGACTATAGGCCGTAGAGCCAATGACAATTGTATTAAAAACATTTTAACAAATGTGTCCATAGTCCTGCATGTTTCCAGTTTCCGCTCACCTGCTGCTCAGCATTGAACCGACCCACTACTTGCAAATTGTCGCTAAATCAATTCCAGACCTGAACCGACCTGACACGTTAATACTGCGTAAGACCCAAACCTGACCAGTAGGCTAATCAAATTTGCTCTGAGCTGGCTGCTGGGCAGTAATTACAAGTGCATAACAAGTAACTACATAAATGTTTAAAAAATCAAAATTGATAAAAAGAAAATGTAACATGGTCAGATTGCACAGGCAGAAATGCCCTCCTTGTTTCAGTAAATTGTGTGCGGCAAGCTGTTCTGATTTTTTTTGTTTTAGGTCATTATACACTAATGAAAACATAGTTATGGATATCGTATTCTATTTCTCCTAATAGATCCCAGAAATTTTACACAGTGGCCCTTTTAAGTACATAAATTCTTTTTTTCTGATAGTAGGAGGAGGAACAGAGCGGCGGAGTTCAGAAATTATTATTTTGTCTATATTTACTGTACAGTTTGAAAAAAAAATACTCTTCATAATATAGCTTTATGCTAATTTTGTGAAACTACAAAATCTGATATTGATGCCTTCAGGTGGGATACATGGCGTTAATAAGGGGGTCATTGAGCACCCATATTTCTCTTATTGGTGCTGATTCTTCAATTGTTTCGAAACCTTATTTTCTTTTTCTAGTCGTCCTCTAAAGTTGTTGTCATCTTTCTTTATCTAACATGCACAATTTCTCATTCACTCACCTCCATTTTCTATCTCAGTTGCCTTTAATTTCTCATTGACCCTCTCCAAAGTCAGTCATTACCTGCTCCAGTTTACAAGCCACATTTCACATATACTTTTGAAATGTCACAATAAATGTGGGATGTAAATATATTCTTATCAACTGCTTTGAAGGGAATAAGAAGATTTCCAATAAACATCAACAAGAAAAGTGTTGCTGCTTGGTGTGAGTTGAAGAACAGATCAAAGAAATACACCTGTTACTGTTGCATCCGATAATAGTCGTAAAGTACCAACATGTTCATTGCCTTATACATGGTAAGATTTCATATGAAGTCAATTATTATTTATATAGTCCTAAATGACAAAAAGCTCAATAAGAGTAACAGAAGAGGCATCGTACAATTAAATATACACATTGTTTTGGAAATGAATACTTGCTGCTTTGCAACTTTATGTCTGCTGCTATTGATTTATTTAACATTACAAACATTAACATTTTGAAAAAATATATAATTTATTGAATATTTCTCAAGTTACGGGAACATTTGTTCAGTTCTTGATCGACTTTTCTAGTTTTATGATCCATAACTTCAAACAGTTTCTATTTCTGCAACTGTTCAGTATCTTTTTTCATTCTCATCCTCTATATCTGTGGTCTCTTTATTTCTCCACTTAGCACTCTCCCCTCTTTATCTCCTCATCCCTCCTGCTCTCTGGCCACCTCTCCTCCTTTACGTCCCTGTCTCCCATCCCTCCCTGCAGCCGTCCCACACACAGACACACACACACACACACACACACACAGCTGCCCTGGCTCCAATTATCTTCAAACACTTCTCTGGCACACGACCTTCGCAACATCCCCTCCTGATTGCACACAAATGTTATCCCAACCAAATTAGATTAATTAAAAATATTTGCAAAGCCACAAGAATGTTAAGCCCATAATTTAGGCCCGGGGTGAAATATATGCGAGTTGCATGCACGACCAGAACACACACATGCTCCTAGATGAACACATTTTCAAACACTGATTGATTTTACTCCCACTGTGTGTCACAGGACTCAAGCCCGGGGACCCTGAGAGAACAGATTTGAGTTTATATTTTAGAAATTATCAACATGGATATTTAGACCACGGGCTGTTTATATGACAGCCAATGCTTATATTCAGATCAAACAGCTACAACTGGTGGATCAAACACCAAGTTCTGCTTTTAAATAATGAAGAGCAGGCACTTCACCTCAAGGAACCATGAATGAAAACAACTCCAGAATACCAAGAACTGAGGTCATTAATCTTTCTCTCTTTCTCCTCCTTTTCTCCCTCTTTCTCATCTTCTTGCATCCTGCAGGTGAGTACTGGCAGAGTGTGAGAGATTCGGCCGCCACGGTGGATCTGTCCTACCTGCAGGCGCAGCGAAGGCGCCTGAGACGAGACTCCGACAGCGAGGCCGTCAGCGCCATCGCCTCGCTGTCGATGGGAGCTATCGCCTCTGAAAAGTAGGGATGAGGTCTTATTTTGATGACGTCTTATTTAATATCTTCTGCTTTAGCAACAGTACCCAAATGAATGTATCATAAAATCTTTCTCCTTCTCTCGTTCATTAAGGAAAAAGCCAGAAAAACTGACAGAGAAAAGAGATTCTCTCTGAGGAAAGACTCTCCTGACAGCTGCCTTTAACCAAGTCTCTATGGAAACACACACACACACATACGCACACACACACAGCTATGCATTTGGACCATCACTGGAAGCAGATGTCCTCCTCAGTTCAACCACTGTATTCATCGCCTCATGAAAACTCCTCTGCCTGCAAAACTACTGGCTGCAGTCTGATCACTCTGATTCAAACACACACTGAGCAAAAAGATTCACCTGGGCAAAAAGCACACCCTCCTGATGTCTCTACAGGCTTGTCCTGAAGGGGACATCTGTCACTGAACTGAGAAATAGTGGGAAAGAAAGACAACTGGAGGCCCATTAATGAAGGATCTTTACTCTCCTGTAGCACTGGGAGCTGACAACATGACGTAGCAGGAACACACACTTGACAAAGCGCAGCTCTGTGACTTTAAACAGACCTGCGAGAGATCACGCAGAATGTTGTAACCTTGAAGGCAGGGTCAAAGGTCTCCTGGGCTTACTGGAGCCAATCACTCAGAGCGGAAGGAGTCGTCCCTACAGGGAGTGCCGGTGAAGGAGAGCAGACATATCCTCTGTGTCCCACTATGATGATGTCATTTGTCCGAATGTGACAAAGATCCAAAGAAGGAACAGATCAGGGGCGTCTGATAGTTTTGCACTGCACTGTTCTGTAATGTGAACTGGAAGAGATGGAGGAGACGCAGCCACTTCGGCCATGGTGACAATCAAACATCCTGTTTGTTCATAGATTATTTTGATATTCATTTATTTTACCTTTGGCACACATTTTTGCAAATGTCAGCCGTTTTCTATGTTGTTAAAGAATCCAGTAAGAGTGAAGCTACAGTGAAGTCTGAGATACATATGTTTCATATTTTTTTGTAAGTCCACATGTTGTCTTAGTCTTTTTTTAGTTCTTAGCCTTTCGGGCGAGCACATGCAGCAAGACTCTAGATGGCTGCAGTTATTGATTTGGCTCCCTGGCAGATCAAAGAAGACACAGCAGTGTTTGACGAAGTGCATCTTAAAAGTGTAGACATACTGTAGTTTGTATAGTTGGCATTAGTAACAATGAAGAGCTAATACCTCTCGTCATTGGAGTATCAATATCAGGGGTGAAAGACGTTCTTTACACGTCAGCAAAGACAAATCACCCATGATGCTTCAATGCAGCGTGACCACTCAGAAATGATTGTATATGTGACAATGCAGATCACACTTGAGATGCATTGGGATGAGACCCAATCCAAAGACTTAATGACAATCCCACACTCAAAGTGCACTTACATTGCCCTCAGGATGGCAGGATCAGAATGACTTCAGTCTGAAAATCTGAACTTTGATAATGTTTGTTAAGTGGACCAGTGTTTCTACCTGTGGATTTACATTCCTGCTGTACTTTGTAATTTCTTTTAAACTTGTATTTCTTTCATAATGAGGACAAACTGATGTGTCCTTTGTCCGTTGTTGACGTAGCAACGTTATGTTTACTGTCAGTGGCGGGGATTGTTTTGCTCCCCGGACCAAAGAACGACATTTTAGCAGTTAGAATGGAGCAATAATACTGAGATAGTTGAAAATCCACATAGTGCAATTGGACACAGGTTAAGCGCAACCAAAGTTTATCAGAACAATGTGCCATTCCTGGACTGGCATGGCTTAAAGAGCTTCAAAGACTTTCAAGAGTTTGTGAATGTTTCTTTTTTTTCTATCCAAACAGTTGAACAGCACCAAAAGCACAGGACGGATATATAAACAAATTCATTTCTCCCCCAAAAAATTATTTATACATTCAGATTCTGTGTCTTTGAAGTGCTCTTTGCATGTCTAACACAATTATGACGGTGCTATGGATTATACTTTTTTAAGTGCAGTATGTTTGCCTTTTCTGTTTCTTTCTTTCTTTATGTTGCATTGTGAACGCAACTCGAAACCTGTCAAATA
Source organism: Anoplopoma fimbria (assembly GCF_027596085.1). Taxonomy (NCBI): domain Eukaryota; kingdom Metazoa; phylum Chordata; class Actinopteri; order Perciformes; family Anoplopomatidae; genus Anoplopoma; species Anoplopoma fimbria. Next base: position 2,339,269 of record NC_072465.1, on the reverse strand, counting down.
TTTGTTAATGTAATGAAAATGTGAAAACAAATGACGGCAAATTTCGGCTCCATATCATGTAGGACAGCCTGAGTGTAACTTTGCGTAGTCTTATGAGAACATTCGTGACAGTGAACTGACATATCTAATGTCTTATCTTTTGTCTTAATAAATTCAAATTACTTATTTTTGTATTTGAGCTAAAAAATGAACCCTGTGCGTACGTAGAGACCAAATTGTCAGCCTGTGTGCCTTAAAGTATCATTCTGACCAGCCTGTGTAAAGGTCGCCTAAATGAACTGGATCTTCATTTAAGGTCCAGATTTCTCTTAACTTACGTTGACTTGTTTCTGTACAGTGTACATAATTACTTTGTTTCGTTTTTTTTGTGGCCCTTTGTCTTTTCTACTATTTCTGTTTCCCAAAAAAATCCTTAATAAAGGTAAATTAAATACATTGGAAAACGATCATTTATGTATTTTTTGTTGCATGCTCATTTTAAATTTGTTAATCGTGCATCATTTTATGTTTTATGCAAATTCGCCACAGCTTCCTTTCATATCTGAATTACTACTGAATGCCGACACGCAATGCATTATTCCTTTGATTATCAAAATACAACACTCGTATACAGCATCAAGAAAAGTTTTATTGTCCACAGGAGCTGACAAAATAAAGATTATCAAAAGCAAATGCAAAACAATACAAAAGAAACATGTTCAAACAGTAATTAGACTACTTGTGGTATCAATATCTATATCGTGGCTGGAATCACTTCATCATCACTTTTATGCATTTTACAAGAAACTTTCAGCTTTTATTTTGTATTATTCAGTAAAAAACTCTCCCAGCAAGTTTGCAAAGATTTCGTAAAGCGGCAGGAAAAGAAACATACGTCAATCAGATTGTCTTGCATTTTAAAATACAACTCTCTGTGACGCTCACTAAAAAACAGCAAAGCTGAAGTGAAAAAAACAAATGGAATAGTGGCTGAACTGTGATCAGTGGTTTAAGTCGTTTTCCCATGGGCATTTTTCATTAAAGCCAAGTGTAATGCATGAGCAGAGTTAAAGTAATACAGTGTGCATACACCAAATTCACAAACAGATACACTTTAAAAACCTCCAAAAACACAGAAAGCAATCCAGCTTACTACAGCACAACAAATAAGAAGATCTGCATCAGATTCCTCGTGCTCCCCTTTTCCCACAGGACGGGGCTTTGAGAGCCAGAGCGATTAGCTTATTAGCATTTTAGCTGTAAACATTCATTGGCTGTGACCGCCCTCTAACCATCACTGTGCCATTATCATTAGTCATCATAATGTCTGTCTGGCAGTGAGTCATCCGATGCGAGGAGTGAAATGGATGATGGTTATCACGGTGTTACCCAAGGCACTCGAACCAGCAGCCATTTTGTTTCATTGTCAACGCAGGCCAGCTGATTGTATTTTTCCTTGTTTTCATCAATAAAAAATGTTCAGCGCTTGACTGTCGTGTCTCCTCAGCAGTGTTTCAGAAACACAAAACTGTTAGAGTCAAGCTGCGAGAGTACATCTCAGTGTCATGAGTCGAGCACGTGTCCAGAGAAAGAGAAAAAAAAAGTTTTGGGAGATATTAAAAAATAGGGGATTATCTGGTTAGGCAGGAACACATTTCTTCTTCGAATGTAGAGAATTTTCCATTTGTCGGCTTTCTGCAGAGATGAGAAACAAAGCGATGAGAATTAACGGTTAACGTTATATTAGCGTAACACTTTCAAGGTAAGAAAACATTGAATGCTTGTGTTATTCTAAAGCCTATTTTCTGCAAAAAAAAATAACTCTTTGAGATGTATGTTGAGTTTATAAAATGTGTGTACAAACAAACAAACACTTCTGTTTAGCGGAAAGTGGAAAAATCCCTACAGCTCCTTTAACTTCTCCTCTGTGTTTTAACAAGCAAACATTTCATCTAAAGCGTTCTCAGTTCACCCTAATTACAGTGTGCCTTTCCATGCTTTAAGAAAGACACACAGAGAGAAGCAGAAGTCAGTAAGAAAGAATTAGACGTGTGTTTGTGGGTGTGAGCCCATCACATGACTCTCATTATGCCATTAATATGTCAATGTGTAAATTGACAGACAAAAGCTTTTCTTTGTTATGTACTGTAACAAAGTGAAAGGTGTCCTCTAATCTGCTCTTCGCATTTGATTTTCTTCATTTTTATTGAAATGTTACTTTTGACACTCACATTTATGTCTCTGGTTTTTACAACATTTAAAATAAAATTTTCATGAAATCAAACCGCACTTTAAATGCTACTTAGGGTCTTCATTTTTTTTGCAGTAGCCATTACATTTATGTACATTCAGTAGGTACCTTTCATTGTTGTTTTTATTGTTGGTGGTGCATCACTGGATTTATATCGCCTACCTCACCATTAAAGATTCACCAAAAACAATTGTTAAAAGAAAACAATTGAAAGGGGCTTCTGACATTTTTTTGTGGAACATTTTCATTTTGCACTTTTTTTTAAATTATTGAAACTTTGATTTTAAAATGCACATAACTTTTTCTGTTTCTGTGAATTGTGCATGTAAATATTTGACAGCTCATGATGCGTTATGGACAAAAAATTATGTGGGGTTTTGTTGCCTACGTGTCAAACCAGAAGTGATTCCGCTATGGCTCTCTATCCCTGCAGCTGTCTGAGCAAGGCCAACACACATATAAATGCACTATCACATATGCCTGTAGCAGTCAAATGCACACACACACTAATACAAGCACACACACACACACACACACACACACACACACACACACACACACACACACACACACACACACACACACACACACACACACACACACACACACACACACACACACACACACAACCCTCCCACCTGCGTTCAAGCTCACAGTTTGGCTCTCTAAAAATAAAGATGAATATCAGAAGCTGCAAATTCTGGATGAGACTTTTAAAACGCAGATGAGCCACAGAAGACTATACATCTGGTCCCGGATGAGTCCGGAGTGAAAGCCAGAGATTTAATATGCACAGAAGAGCATCCAACAGCTGGTCAGTCCAAATTCTTTAACACTCACTCACAGACGCAGCAGAGCCAGTGGTTCCGGCAGAGGAAAAAGCAGTGACAGGAATTTTGATTATAGTATAAACAGAAGGGAGAGTATTGTTTTTTGTAACTCAAACAGAACAATCCTCCCATTCTGAAGGACTCATCCTGAGCCAGACACCCACACGTCCTAAAATCATGCTTATCAAAATGTACAAAACTGTCCGCTGTGTGTTCGTGTTCTTGTTTGTGCCTTTGTGTGTGCATGCTATATACTCTCAAGGAAAATTCAAAGGTTCTCATACAGTGAGTACAAAATAATGGGGATACTTTTTGTGTACGGATGGTGTAAACCAAGGTTGAAAAAAATATATATTAATTTTGTGATGTTGGAAATGTTGGGTGGACAAAATTACAGAAACATCCTTAACAATGACCTGCAATCAAATACATTGACAGTGTGTTTCAATTATTTTGTCCACCCCCTAAATACCATCTACCATAGAGGACATCTGGACTGAGAATAGCAGGACTTTTTAAGCTTTCAGAAAAATGTAAAAAAGGCTTCAACTTTTTGGACCACTTATTATGTTTGTATTCACATAACGGAGTGAAACTGATATACATGTCATTTAACGCATGTATGCACAATTTAATTTAAATTACACTCCATACACACACACACACACACACACACACACACACACACACACACACACACACACACACACACACACACACACACACACACACACACACACACACACACACACACACACACATACATGCATGCACACTCTGTCTTTGATGTTGCCCAGACTTTTTTCTAACCTCATCATCTTTCCTAAACTTAAACATTCAGGTCATTTTCAAGCCTTGAATTTTTAGCACTTTCCGTGGCGGCCCCTGCAGAGCTGATGATAACAGGCAGAGCAGGCAAAGTGGTGGGTCATAACTACCGCGCTGCGTTCAAGGACACTCTGCTACCACGTGCAGGGGCCTTGGCATTCCATCCACAGCACTGAGTGGAGCCCTCGACGTCTGCTGTTGAGGCCACTGGAGGTTTAATAATAAGGCAGAGTGGAACACCTGCAGTGTGCACATGGCCGGCGGCTGCATGTGTATGTGTGCGTGTGTGTCTGGACATTGTAATATATGTTGTATGTGTAGTAGAACTTGCAGTAGTATTTGTGATTCACTGATTCCTGCACATTGAATAACGTATAACTGTGCAAATGCTGTACTTGCTTGTATTCATTTATATATATGCTCTATGCTGCTGTAATCCTGTAAATTTCCCCGCTGCAGGACTAATAAAATGTTATCTTATCTTATCTAATCTTATATAAATATCTGTTCAAAGTCAAGTGTTTACTCTGCCTAACATCTAGCTGATCGAAAAGTGTGTATTTCTTCCAGAACAGCAGCACAAATGTTGTTCCTCGCCTCATCTTGTATGTTTTCATTTTATTTTGAAGGACTTCCTAGCTGCATTATTTCCAAAAATCAAAGTGTAAGTCTTATGAAACTAAAACCAGGAGAGGGGAGAGATAAAATCCAGAAAACCAGATCTGTATGTGTATTCCTGTTTACTAATCTGCAGATGTGTTCACATAAACACACTCTGCACAGGTAATTAAAGCTCACTACAAACACACATACAAAACACACACCATTACACATGTACATGCGCTGACACACACACAGGCCGTGTGCCTGACCCTAACCCTGGTACACACACCTTCCTAATACCTCACAACTGTTTCCAATCTAAAGGTTCCTGCTTGTCTGGGCCCCGGCGGGGCCTGATTGCACGATACAAGATCCTAAAGAGAGAGGGCAAGGCTGCAGGGGAGAGAGGGAGAGAGAGCGAGAGAGAGAGAGAGAGAGAGAGAGAGATGTGCCTCCACTATTTCTCCTCACTCTCCCTTTCTTTCCCTGCTTTCATGCTGTACCTGTGCAGGAATCTGGTGTCTGTTAAAATGGTTGAAAAAAAACAGACCCTGTGTGAAGTCGATCCTACAGATTCTGTAGGAAAACATTTGTCATAAATACATCAGAGTCTGTCAAACACTGGAGAGTTTAGATTAGGATGATGATAATGTGCTGTTAGTTCAGTTTAGTCAATAAAGGGAAACAACCAAAGTGCTTGAAATGTTTTCTTTGAAATGGTGATGTTTTATCCAAGTTACTTTATTGTGATTGAATTGTTTTAATGTTATTGATTGTGGCCATGGCTTTAAGTGAGGTTTGTTTATATGCTGGATGTTTTTAGACTGGATTTTTAGACATTTCTTTTATTTCTTTTTACAAATATATTGATACTTTGTTATCAGATTTAAAATGATTATCAACTTTATATCTAGTTTTTTACCTTTGTTTTATATTATTTCTTAAACACTTTTATTTAACAGGAAATATCTCTTGACCCTGACATGTTTTTGCAAGAGTTGCACCCAAAATTTCAGAATATTTTGCACAAACCAACACAGAACAAACGCTTGACTTGATGACATATTATCTGAGCAATGTGACATTCATCAACTAAATTTGCTTTATGTAACAACACACAACTAAATATCAGCCCATAATTATCAGCATTTTGCTTTTTACAAAATCTGTAAAAGATAATAGTAATAAAATGTTTTTTTTGCGATTGGGTGTTTTTTTTATGTAACAACTAAAGATAATGGAGGCTCACTTTGTTTGTGTTGATGCGTTGTAATTAAGGCATTTTAACAGCTGCTATATACAATTATTGAGATTGTATTGTTTATTTATAAATATGACATTTTATGCACAGTTAAAAGTGCTTTTTAGAACAACGTTATTTCAGGTTTTTAGTCTGAATACATCTAAAATTGACCCGTTTCATTATGTGCTGCATGTCTCTCAATTATTTATAAAATAAAAGTTTAGAACATTTTCAGTTTTATCTTTATCTTTTATTTGAACAGGATATTTTAAACACATATTTATTTATTTTTTATTCCTGTCTGTGTATTTTGTTTGAGAAGTTAATTGGAGGTATTTATTTGTTGAGCTGAAAGGATAAAAATAAGTTACTGCTAAGACTATTTAGAACATGGAAAGAAAAACCAAGACACGTGTGCTGATGAAATGGTGAGTGTACATATGTGCATGTTTGTGTTTGTATGATTTCTGTATGTGTTCATGCTGTCTCTGTCTGTGTGTGTCTGTGTGTGTGTGTGTGTGTTTTTGCATAATTTTCCATACCTGAGGGGCTGCAGTGGAGCGTCTTGTTGCGCTGGACTAAACTTTAGGACAGACAGAGGAGAGCAGTGGAGGTGGAAACGATGCAGGAGAACAGGGTGAACTGTGAGAGATTTTAGTTGCAAAGGTCCAACTCTGAATGTTAATACTGGTGCAGAGATGAAGTGAACCATCATGGAGCACAGAGATGGAGCAGGAATGTATGCAAGTTTGAGATGAAAAGGTTAACATCAGACCAAGAGGGGAAGAATTCAGAGGTTCAGAGGTCATGAAATGGGTGCAAACACAGACACAGGCGGTGGGGTGGAGATGTGGACACGAGAGGGTTTAAGGAGAGAAGTTCGATGGGATCCTAGTGGCTGGTGGACATTGCCCAGGCTCCCTCCATCCTCCAGACGGAGAAAGCGTAGCTCAGTCTTTCGTGGGCTAGGTAGTTACAGCTGGCCAGCTTGGCGTCCATCTCGTCGCTCTGCAGCACCTGGTAGAGGAAGTCGATGTAGCGCGAGGCCAGCTTCAGGATCTGGATCTTGCTCAGCTTGTCTGAAGGAAGCGTTGGGATGATTTTGCGTAGAGAGGAGAAGGCATCGTTCAGGGACTGAGTGCGTTGACGCTCCCGCACGTTGGCGATGACACGCTGAGAGTGGAGGTCCTCAAACGGCTGGTCCAGCCTGGGGCCCAGCGACGTGGGGGCCAACGACACGACTGTCGTAGGGCTTTTCTTCACCTTCTTCGGACCAGTTGGCAGCAGGCTGGTGGGGCTGCCGGTGCTGCTCTCCTCCGCCTGACCCAGGCTGTCCTTCTTGGGGAAAGGGGAACGTTTTCGATTTCCTGCTTGGTTGGACTTTTTCGATCCTCGTTCCAGTTCCTCTTCACTTGCCCCCAGACCTCCTTCGGGGGAGTTGGTGCAGGACACCTCTTCTCTCATTGTACTGTCCACCAACAACCTTTCAGCCTCCACTGCAAAGACGGGTCGCTGTGATGCTCTTTTGCAAGCGACAACAAACCTGAACTTGACCAGCTTGTGTAACAAAAGTCTTCTCTCTCGTCAAAGAATGTTACGGCTTCAGAAACTCCATCAGCTTGGACGTCGCTCTGGCTGTCCTGTTTCCTGGTTACCTTGTTAAATTTCTAACATTCACATTCCCCTCTGAACCTGGCAGACAGAACAACAACAAACCATCTGACAGGCAGGTCCACCTCCGCCTCTTTTATACCCAACGCTAACTCAAGTCCTGCGGGCAGTTCTCTTTGGCTAAGAGGACTTCCAGAGGGCGTGGTTCAGCCTGAGCCAGGCAGAGAAGCAGGAAGTTTGCGTTTGCGGGGCGGGCGATAGAGGAAGGGGGTAAGTGGACCTCTGAGCCAATAAGAAGTGCTGTGTCTAATGTTGCAGGGATGTCTGAGGCTTTATGGGTTCCAGATTTGGGGCTGGAGCGTCAGTCGGCATGCACCCTAGTGTCTGTATTCTCGTTCTTCAACTCACTATTAGCACAGGAATAAATCCAAAGCTTTTATTTGACAGTCATCAGTGTAAACTTTGATATTGAATACTTATTATAGGGTATTTTTATGAACACGAATTCTCAACAGCTTTTTTTCCTACAACATAAAAGCCCTCAATCATGTGCATTGATGTAGTACTAAGAAATTTTCATTTTTTTTCCTTTAACATGAGAAAAAGAAGTGTGAGTTCACACTAACATTTGTCCGCCATGGTTTTTATCATGCTGGTAACCAGACACTATAAAACAAATCCATTTACCCCGGGTCACAACGTGGGTTAAACAATGCCGTTTATGATGTGGTCTTTATGTTCATAAATGGCACAAACTATCAATTTTGCCATGACAGACCTTAAAGTCCTGCATACCAAAAAAAGTATTTTTTATAAATCTGTTTGGCTGCAGCAGTTTTAAGTGTGAAGTAGTGCAAGCATGCATCTTGGAAAGAATTTCATAGGATGAGCTTCCTCAGAAATCATTGTCTCAGTACACATTGACGCACACTGAACTCCTCCACACCTCCAAAGACAACCATTATCTAACACATAAGCAGCGTTTGGTTAAGAATGGTGACGTCAGCTGCTCCTAGTCATCTACCTTGGGTTGGGAAGGGAGCACAGACAGGACCCTAAATAACCCCTGACCTCAGTGGCCCAGTGACCTCAGTCTGCAGAGGTGAGAGAGCACGTAATTGTGCCATCCATGGCCTCGGGGCAGCGCCGACACATGTTCCACCTCCACACCGCGAACCCATCTGGGTCTGCAGCCACTTAAAGACATTTCTACACGTTGGCAGTCATGACACAGCAGACAGGTCTCCTTGAGAAAATTACATGACATAGCTCAAGCTAATGTTTTGTTCAATCTGTTTAGAACAACCTGCAATTTAGACAAATGACTAAATCTTGCGCTAATCTTACTTTGAATCCGAATCTGTTTCCCAACATTGTGACCGTTAATACCTTACATGCGTCATGACTTGAGTGACTCATGTGTGGATCACTGCAGAGAAATCTTGTGCGGAGTTTTCCGCTGAAATTTGGTACTTTTTGATGACAGCATACTTAATGGTAGCTTTTATATTTCAACACCTCCTAACACCTCCTTGTTGTTCCATCCTTGAGGTTTCCAACAAACTGATTCAAATTCAGTCACTGTCCTTAGATGTTATATGAAGACGCAGAAACAAGATATTCAGAAACTTGTATTATTTACCAACAAAGGTTTCCTGGGTTGTAACAAAAACCCCATTTCAGTCTTGACACGCTGTTTGACAGTTTGTAGCCGTCAATTTGGGTGTGATTGCCGCAGCTTTTGAAGGACCGCGTGTGCAGAGAGCAGTTCAGAAGATTCTTGATGAGCCTCGTGATTGCACTGGTTTACATTTCATTCAGAGAGGGACGTTGAACGGAAAGTAGCTCGATCCCAGTTGGGTTCAATCAACTTGGAAGAAAAAAAAACCCTCATCTGGCCATCAAAGCAAGGCCATGGACAGAGACAGTGAATTATATGAGGATGTATTTACATAACAGGCCAAGTCAACTCCAGGATTAACTGGTATTAGAATTGGGGCTTATTGGGAGCTCTGGTGGAGACAGTGGAGGGACAGGAAAGTCATTGTTGCTGAGGCTAATCTCGGGGAGCTGCCGTTTACCTTTAGAGAACGCGTGGCTCTGTGCCACCATCATGGAAAAAATGAGCAAACAAAGCGAGTGGGCCAACGGGAATGTCGTGGCACATCGGAGAACATAAGGGGAGAGAAGAGAGAGAGAGAATGGGAGAAGAATAAGGAAAGGGGAGAAGAAAAGGAGAAGAAAGGAGAGAGAGAAGGTTGAAAAAAGTGAGGCTGTCCAAACAGAACCAGATGCAGGAGTGTGGAGGCTCGTTTGATCTCTGTCCTCATAGGCTGATTGATGTTGCACATTTCATTTCCTTGTCAGAGTCCTGACATAATGTTTCACTAAACACTCGGGCCCTGCTCTCTTCTTCGTTTTATTTCCACGGGGGTCATAATTAACCCTTTCTGGAGCTGAAAATAGATCATACACATATCAATAAATATCAGTATATATTGGCTTACACACACACACATACACATGGGGGCTTGGATATCAAAGAAGGCATATGTATTGTCTGTTTCTGTCTCTACAACATATGGTTTGGTCCTGACTGAAATACTGCACTGTGGAGCGGCCATGTTGAAACTTTTGAAGTTCTCCAGGAAAAGAAAAAAGGGGAAAACAGTTTCTTTAAGTTCGTAATGCAGTCAATTCAATTACCGTCATACACCAAAAAGTCGAAACGCTGCGGTGACGTGCTCAGCTGGTAGGAGCGCGGCAGTGTGACCAATCATAAATGATGTGTTTGGAAATCCACGCTGGCTTGACAAAAGGAACTAATCATTAAATTCCTCCTCACCTTCACCCCGGGAGTTTCTTCACCCTCCTGGCTGCTGTTATTGATGTTTGCACACTGCACACTACACCCTCCTCCACCCCATACCCACCCGTCCACGGCTCCATCCCTCCCGAGGAGCCTATAGTGGCACAAAGGCAGACATCTGGGACCCATTTCCCCCCTGGAGAAGCCCTTCCTGTGGGGTATCCACTTAGAGGGGTTCTGGAGGAGCGGGCGGTGGGGGGGTGAAGGGGTGAAGGTGCATGGTATGTGGGGGATGGTGGTGATGGGACTGGGTGGAGTGTGGGGGGGGGGGCACGGGGAGACGAGAGGTGTGGATGATAAGCAAATCTAATGCAAACTGTGCAAGGGTGTAGAAAAAGGTTTACCTTCAAGAGTTTAACCATCAGTGGACACAGAATATTCATCTCAAGAGTTGGATGAGAAGATTAGTACCACCCTGTGTCTGTGAGTTAAATATAAAGCTGGAGTCAGCTTGGTTAGCTTAGATTAGCATAAAGACTGTAAACAGGGAGAAACTGCTAGCCTGCTCTCTCCTAAGGTACACAATCAGCCTCTAAGGGTCAATAAATAACACCTTAATCTTGTTTGTTAAACCCTCCTTAAAAGTGTAAAGATTACAAATTGTGTTTTTTGGTTAGTTATGTTACTAAAGACCAGAGCTAGGCTAACTGTTTCCCCCAGGCTAACCTGGTGCTGGCTGTAGCTTCGTGTTTACTGTACAAATGTGAGCGTGGCGTCAGTCTTCTCATCTAACTCTCAGCAATAAAGTCATAAGTACATTTTCCAGAATGTCAAACTATTCCATTAAGTCTGAGATTTGGAATGACAAATTCATAAAGAAATCTTAAGAAGCGCAGTTGGTAAGAATGGGCCCACAAAGGCACAGACACATTTTTATCGAGATTATAATTTATTCAATATTCTAATTTATAAAACTAATAAGACAACATGTACAACACATCCTTAAAGGCCCTGAAAACCAGTTTCCCAAATTAGCCTCTCAAGATGAATGAAATCAAACTTTTTGACAGCGTTGGAGCAGTTTTTGTTATTTCACTTGAGAAATGTCTGTCTGCGCTGTTATTTTCTGTGTTCCTCTGGACTCATATGGAAAAAGATGATATACATGTGTACACCATTCACAGTATTCAAATCAAAATGGGCTGTTTTCTCATCTTGCCAGGTCTGTCAATCAAATCTGATCAATCACACCCACACAGTCCGGAAGAAGCGGATCTGCAATTTTTTTGTGTGTGTTGAACTGTTAATAAATATAATTTTTTGGTTTTTCTTCATATTTTTTATTTGCATATTCACTCCTATTATTTAATGTTGTATAGAAATGTTCGTGTTTTATATGGAATCTACAGAAACAACAACCTGCAACATCCATTCGCTGACAAGGATCATGTGACATGATTTAAATCTCCAGAACGCAACTAAATGGACCTTGCAGTGAGATGGTTTTGTAAGATGTTTATAGATACCTTTAACATATACGTGTTTTTCAAATTTTAAAAGTGAAATTGTGCATTAAAAACACTTCCCTCCTGCACTGCGTGCAAGCCTGTATTATTCTTGTTTCGCTGTGACTTATCTTTTCGTATTAGACCGTAATTTATCATAATATTTAGTGCTCAAGCTTCCTTCAAATGTCCCTGCTTTCATGTGTAATTTAGCCAATATCCTGCTCTGGCTCTGATTACAGTGTTTAAGTGCTGGGGTTCGTCCATGGCACATTACAAGCAGTCCCAGTGGAGCTCCCAGCTGAGCTGGGGATACAGCATGCTGGGCTGGTGTACGCTGAGCACCAGGTTATGCTGGAGAAAGCCTCATGTGGCTTATTCTGGGACATCCAGGGAAGAAGAAGTGCATGATGGTTAAATGCAGACATTCACTGTGTGTAGTTGAGACTGTTTCTCTTTATAAAGGGCTTTAAAGTTGTAAAAACTTAATCAAATGTTTAATCCATTATTAAGAAAAACATACAATTTCCCTTTGGTAATAATGCTGTTTTAAATGTAGGTTATTATTATTATTAAAAAGCCCTTTTCCAGAAAGTAAGTTGTCATATGGTCCACTCAGTCAACCCAAAAATATTTATAAGAAGCATTAATAAGTTATTTATTAACTTTTAATAAGCCATTAGTTACAACATAAAGCATTGTAAAGTGGGGTCTGTTTTAAAAAGTTTCTTTATAAAGTTTGTCAGTGTTTTACACAAAAAAATACATCAAACAAGCTAGTGGTAGATTAAACTTGTTTTGAGATTTGAGGCTAGATGTGCGTGCATGTGAGTGAGCGGGTAATGCTGCTTGAATGTTGCATCACATCATGTCCATATGTGCGAACAGCAGGTCATATGATCTCTGTGTGCATGTGATAATGTGACACATGGGCTACACAAAAAGAAAAAAAACAGCAACAGTAACTTCTATGTGGATGAAAAGGAATCATTTTGCTTCTATTAAAATTGTAACATGACAAACTGAAAAAAACACACTGCCTATTTCAGTTAATAATGCTGACTCTGAACAGCCAGGCAGAAAGACGCTGACGTGATTGAGCACTATATATAGCAAATCATCACATGAAAGTAATTTCCTCTGCTGAGTCAGCTATTCAAATTCAATGTTTTAGGTTCACCTTCTTTGTCAACACTTATAAGAGTCGGTGAGTCAGAAAATCAGAGCTGACCATACGGCCGCTGTTTCGACTTGAACTTCTGAAATGAGCTTATTAAACCACAAGACAGCTTCATATAAAACTTGATCGCTGACAACAGAATATCATGTGAGGAAGACAATATAAAGTATAATATAATATTATAATATATTCACACCAATGCAATACAAGGCCATGGATAGAAAAGGAAAACCACCATTAGGTAAATGCGTTTCAGATCCTCTCTTGTTTTAATAGATACATTAGATAGAATGTGCTCTTTTCTCAGTCTGAATGTCTTCAAATTGTAAGGGCACTGAAACACCTTTTGGACTCTACACAGCTCCTTGTTCGTAAACCAGAAAAACACCCCACAAATCAATTCGAACATAATGTCTTTAGATAAGGAGCCTGCAGGGAGTCAGGCACTGCTGTCTCCAATCTCACACTTCAAATACTGCTTTACTGGAAGCAGTGCCAACCTGGGATCTCCTGGATTAGGCACTATCACGCATCCACTCCTGTCAAACTCACAGTGAAGCACTGTGTGCAAGGTAGAGAGGAATGCTGCGTTTCTACAACAGAGCTATTGCATTAGAAACATCAACAGGGCCAGCTTCAAAGGGGTGCGCCTTCACATTGAATCAATCCCCACTTCCATTAGATTAGATGAATTCACCAAAGTTACATTGCGCTAACGTTTCTTTATGGTTTCCCAAATCCCTCGTTCTGGTTCTGGTTCCCCCTGTGAAGCCACTTCAAACAGCCTCTGCCATGGCATATCCCTTTGTGCTCTAAAACAGCAAATATGTGTCTCTGTAAAATGTTTCAGATGCGAGCTCGCAGTGGTCCCAGAGGCACGGACAGCATCGCACACAGAAAACACAAGAGTCAGAGGAGGAGAGAAACAATAGCTGAGCGTAAAGGTGGGGATGTGCCGTTAACAGGCAGGTCTGCAGGGAGAGTTTGAATGACTGATGGGTAAGGAAGAAGATATTACGGTGACAAATAAAAGCAAAAAGCAGAGATAGTGTGGGAGAAATCCTGAAGCAGTAAATCTGTGTGGTAATAGAGAAAGACGGGAGGGGAGGGGGGCTGCAAAGGTCTAGAAACATATGTTTCAGTTTGTAAATAAAACAGTAAATTGCTATGGATATTGCTTAAATATCTGTGGGCTTTGTACCTCGCTTTGCGGAAGTTCCTCGGAAATCATTCTGGGACTGCCTCCTCAAAATGCCAAAGCGGCTTCTTAATGTCAAAGAGGCCATCTGGTTCTCGACCAATTCAAGATGTTTGTTTTTCATTTAGCATTTTTCCTCTTGACGCATCTTTTTTTAGATCAAATGCTGCATATTTTGTATCATTAATACAAATGTTCGTAATTCACAGTGGAGCTGTTAGCCTGCAGGCATCACAGACATTAGTCAAAGCTGTGAATCCCTCTTCACCATGTATTACTGGAGGAAAGTAACCAAGTACTTTTACTCAAGTACAATTGTGAGGCACTTGTGCACTGCTTGATTCACTTTGTCCCCCAATTCCCTTCATCTCAGAGGGAAATATTAAATGTTTCACTCCACTACATTTATTAGACAAATAACAAAATATGAGATCAACCCATAAAGCATTATGCATTGTTGTAGATTAAACTGATTTAAAAAGAAGTAAAGAATTTGCTCCACAACGCTATTATTAAAATAGGGCAATTTAACAAGTACTTTTCCTTTTTTATATACTGTTAATATATTTTGTGACTAACGGAATTATTCTTCGAATGGAGTGAAATTTTGAGTGCAGGACTTTTTTTTAATAGTGTGATTTTGCCATGCTACTTAAGTAAAAGATCCCAATATTTCTTCCATCATTCCAATTGATAATTACCTATAAAAAAACTCCATTACAAGTAAAAATCCTGCATTCACATTTTTACTCAAGCAAAAGTACAGTAGTATCTGCAATGAAATGTAATAAAGGTATCAAAAGTAAAAGTACTAATTATGCAGAACTGTCTCTGTCAGTGCTGTAATATCATGATGTCAAGGTAGTTTATACATTAACATGTAAACAGTACTTTGTATTGCAGTTGGTCAAGACGGAGCTAATTTTAACCACTTCATACACTGTTGGGTAGTTTAATCTATAACAATGCATCATATCTTAAAAACTGACCATATTGTACGAAAAACACAAATCTGAATAGTACGTAAATATGTCAAATAAATGTAGTTTAGCAAAATGTACAGAATTTAGGATGTAATGGTGAAGACGTATAAAGTAGTATACATGAAAATTGAAAATTGTACTTAATTACAGTATTTGACTTTTTATGCATGCAACTCCTCATTTTGATGTGTCAGCGAGTACTCACAAATTATAGACGGGTTGAAGCGGTGCATTTGTGCCCTTTTCTGCCATCATCTGTTCTAAAGGTGGGTATGTGTGCAATAGAAAGGAAAATTTCCCAATCATGTTGTTTGTTATAGATTTTGATTCAGCTGCTGTTGCTCTTTACGATATAATTATACAGGATGTTTAGGATGGTTGTGTTATTTGAATGTCTTAACTTTAGTTTCCAGTCTCACCGCACTCTGCCAGACTGCCAGTCAACACTTGAGACAACTTCCTTCCTTGATTTGGGTAGAAAGGAGTCCCATAATTGAATAAAACGAGACCCCTCCCCCTCTTTACATACCACACAAAACACACACACACACACACACACACACTCACTCACACACACACAGGTTTTACAGGCTGGTGTATAAACTTAATAGGACGCATTTGGTTCCAAAGCCCCCAGCTTGCTCAGTGGAAAGTGAGCCGGATTGTTTTTCAGTTTCTTAATGTCGAAGTTTATAACGGCCAGATAAAAAATGTTGCCATGGTGATTTAACCACAACATCGCAATTACCTTGATGCAATGAGACTCTGGGGGCTTACAAACAAACCAGTGTAATGCAATTAAGATATAAGTACCACCAAAAATGTCCTTAAAACACAGAGGAAGGATGCAGGAAAGCAACAAAGCGGGTGAAATAATGATAGTGGCTTCTTAAGGATCAAAGTTACTGATACTTCTAGTAAATAAAGAGTTACTTTGCCAGATTCACTTTCCGTTTCACTCCGGAGCAGCTGCAGGATTCAAGAGACACATTTCTCCACCAGATATTGTCCTGTAAATGAATAACTTAATGAGTTATAATGCACCAAACACTGATAGTGCTGGAATATTTCAGTCACATATTTTTCACATCAACTTCAAAGTCCTCCAAATCATACATTAAAACTTCTCTGCACCCAACCCCGCATAACTTCCCTTTGAGGGGCAAAATAAAAATGTGGATGGATGGAATAATTGCCTGACTTCAAAGCGCAGCTCATTGACCTGCATTCACAGTTGCGATTGCAATGCTGTGGGGTGTTTTTTTCTTCATAAATGTGGCTTCGGTGGGTGGGGAAAGTGGTTTATTCCTCTCATGGTGCAAATCCCATTCTAATGCCCGACACTGACCCTCCTGACCCGGGCTTAGTAGGAAGAAGGATGTGTAGCACCTTCATTCTGTCCCTGTGACACTTTTTCATGCTACATCAAAGTCACAAGGCTTATGAAAAAAATAAGTGCTTTGGAGGAACAGAAACTGTACAAAAATAGACACATTCCTTATTTAAAAAAGAGGAAGTTGTTATGCACAACAATGTCAAAAAACTAATTTTATTAACATGACACACCTTTAAACAAACACACCGGCGTTCATTCATACTTCATTTCTATCATGTACAGAGATAAAAGGAAATACAGCAAAATAATCTCATAAAGCAACAATATAAATTTCATTTATAGTTCAGATGAGGACAATAAACATGCATGCACATTAGTGGTGACACTACTGTCACAAATTAAAGCCATGACTGAGGCCCATGCTCACACTGTACACACTGATCTTTTCACACTGATAAAAATAATACAAAAATCATTCTTTACATTAAAAAATTATCCTTCATGGTTCACAAATACATCAAACCAGGACATGTGTTGCTTCTCACATGAACACATTCATGTTGATGCTGCAGGGTTTGGGGTGACCTGCCCTCTGCAGGACCCGACACACTTCTTGTGTTCCAAGAGGTTCTTGGATATACATCATGTATTCACCATCTGGAGTGATGAAATGTGATATGCAGATTACATCCATTTGACCGCTGTATGTGCAACATTTCCTCATTCATTGAACAAGATTTTTTTTCTTTTTAATAATACTAAGATGTAAGTCAGGGTGTTGAGCACACATCCTGTACTGTACATGGTGTTTAACTGTTGGAAGGATGGCACCCTCTAGGGGCTACAGCATGAAACTGCAACTGATAATTACCACTGAGGAGTGTGTTGAAGCACAGTAATTCCCTTCACTGAGTACTGAAAAACATTACCATATTTTGGATTTATTTTGTCATGAAGAAATTGTGCAGATGCATGACGAAGCAGGGTGCTGAGGAGGAAAGAAATCTATCAAACATCTTATAAAGTAGAACTGGATGTGTCTGTAAAGTGGCCAAGTCAGCAACAAACCCTGGAAACACTATACAAAAAGGGCGAGGAGGTTTGGGCCAAGAAGGCAAGTAAGTAACAAGGATCAGAGTGCTCATCCACAACACAAAGTATTCCAACCTTTCCTCTGATTCCTTTTAAAATGTTCTTCAACACCTTTGGACTCTCAGGCTGGGAATCCAGCACAGCGAGACACTCCAAAGTCTGTGCCAACATCACTAAGGGATGTTTAAGTGCCCTTAGAAGTCACTGAGGATGCTGATGTCAGCAAACTCTTTGCGGTAGCGGTGAGCTGACAAGGCGAGCAGGAAGGACCACTTGAGGCTCATGAAGCTCCACACACAGGACAGGTAGAGACTCTGAGGGTCCTTCAGGGCTGTCGGAGGGAGAGACACAGACCATGAACATTAATCTGCTGCTTTAAAAAAAACTATCACTCTTCTGCAAAGGTTTGCCACAAGATGCATGAGCACGGCTACGCGGTTTGCTCCCATTCATCCACAGGAGCATCAGTGAGGTCGGCCGCCGATGTTGGGTGAAAAGGCCTTGGCCCATACTAACATTAACTTTAAAGAATAACACTTTAGAAAGCTTTATCATTTCAACTTAGTAGTATTAAAGTTCTTCCCAGAAAGTGAAAAAAGACGCACTTATCAAGGGACTTACTCGTCATTTCTGCTAGGTCAGATGATAGATCACATGTATGCTTTGAGCCAGAAATGTCAATCCAAAATAAGGATTTACCTTGTGTCTGCCTTATCAGTCTTTTAAAATAGCAATAAAGTATAATATTCTGATAATACTACGTGATTTCAATTGTAAAGTTCATTTATTTGTGTGGTATACTTAATATCTGCAGTAGCAATTAACATTGAAATTAGGAAAAACATATAAGGAAATTATCTAAAAATGGAGAGAAAAAGGGAAGTGGAGCAGGAAAGAAATTCTGCTGCTGGTAAACAAGGTACAACAAATAAATCCTATAATAAGGAGAATGTAGTACCACATTGACAGGTGCAGTCAATGAAAATGTATAGAAAGGGAATAAGAAAATCAATCAATCAACACCTCATGAGTATAAAACATTTTCAAATCACATGTTCGAATCAAATGGAAATATAAGATTTCTGTATAATACACATTTTATCATTCACCATGAAGTGGCCCAAACTGTGAAAAACTGACCAAAATGACTCAAATAAGTATGAAACAGAGATACAATATCAGACTAAAATGCACTGCGAGTTGCGATTTGTGTAAGAGGGATGACAATTTGGCATTTTCTGAATTGGAGAAACTTGCTCCGAAAAGATCACTCAGGGTTGTCAACAGGCAATCTGGGAATTGTAGGAAATCTCTACATAAAGTAAACCTAAAAGAGTCAGGTGGAGGTGGAGTGGAGACACTAACCTCGATTCAAACCAATCATCTGATTCGTCGTGTTATCAAGCTTCTTTCAGATATTTCAACTTGTGCTGCATCTTTTAATGTTTTGTTAATTGTGATTATTTACATTTTTGTGTCTGATCTTTCTTTTTGAGCCACTTAAGTATTGGACTTTACACTTACATTGTGTCAGTTAGTGCTGTTAGTTACGTGTGTTCAGTGTGATGACAAACAGCATTAGTCTGATTTACCATATACTGCAGAACATAAACACATTTAGTGAGGAACAGCGCGAACACCAAGTTATGAGAGACAGGAAGGCGATGTAGAAGAACTCACACTCCTTGTTGTTGATGGCAATAGAAAGGAAACTGATGAAGGCCACGACTGCTAACAGAGAGAGGAAGACTCCGATGAAGAAGAAGAACTTGAGGCCCTTCAGCCAGGTCCTCCAGTAGTCCTGCAGGTACATGACGTGGGTTATCAGGGTCCAAAGGGCCAGCACACCTGAGGGACAAAGAACAACTGACAGGTTAGCTTTCAGAAGACTAAATACTAGACAGAGAGTTGTTTGACCTAATAACTACACATTGATAGATTTCATGTGCAGCGGAATTTTTTTTGACTTTTAGTTTTTTTACAGGCGGCATTGTTATAGTTGCATTCTTATGCAACTCTATTATTTCATCACAAACACTGTACAAATAGTACATAGACATAAAATTATGACAGAAAAATGATAATATGAACGTTGATTTTTAGTGACTAACTTTCAAAACCTTGAAATTAGTTTCCTTGAATTCACCAACACGGAAAGGTTCTCAAAACGCTCTCTGCTGACTACTTGAATCAATAAAGTAATGGCATGCTTGTACACAATGAACTACAACGTGCAAAACCATTTTTAAAGAAGACATACACAGCAGATTGTAACTGCTCGTATATAACAGACGTTGACCTGTGTTTGTATGGTCATGAACTGATGTTGTTATCCAGAGTGAGTGTGCATCTTCAGGCACATCATGACACAGCATGTTGCCAATCACACTTCTTTCTTTAAGTTCCCCCTTTTTTTTGAGCCACAGTGTTGTAAATCTCAGCCAAAAGTAAAAGTCCCATCTTTTCACCAACCAGTAACAATTAGTAACAACCCTCACTGAGGCTGAATTTTAACTGTATCAATCTGACAGCAGCATCAGTGTCTGTGTTTCCAGTGAATGTCGGGGCTCATTGTTGAAAGCTGAAGAATAAACACATTTTTCATAGTACTGAAATGAAGGACATCTTGTGAAATTTTGTTGGGGAAGATAATATAATGTTGGTGTATCATTAAAGCAGACATGGAACCAGTTGCAGCTAGTTCCCATTTTGAAAATGAGAATGCATTTTTTTACCAGTTATGTTTCATATTGTAGCCGTTATTTTAGGAAATGGGTTGACTTCATGTATGCAGTCACCAATCGTATTTGTGTGAGAGAATGAAGGACAATACTACATTTGTTCTTTAATAAAAAATAAAAAATCATCACAAATTACCCAAGACAAGTTAGTTTTATCTTTGGGAACATGTATTGTGCCACTTTAATTGATAACAATACATCCTGTGAACAGATGAGTGCAGAGGTTAGAGATATGGACTTATAAACCAGCTCAAAGGTCACAAACATGGAAAAAACTGTTAACATAACCCACTCAAAGGATCATATTATTGTCAAACAATTCCTTTACATTAATGCCTAAGATTTGCCTTAAATTTTATGCAAACATGTGCCTTCCGAGCAAACAGTGGTTTGTATTCATTTAAGCAAAATATAAAAATTAATTTGCAGTTTTGAAATGAAGGTCGGGAAAAAAAACCTATTCATACATAATATACAGATAAATTCTGTAAATTACAATAAGTACAGGCATGTGCGATGACACATTAAAAACACTGATACTGTCCTTTTAATATTTTCTGTTATAACATTTATTATTATTTATTATAAGCTATGAATTTTTTTAAAGACAAATAATATTTTATCATGTGGCCCAAGTTTTGATATTTCTGCACTTTATAATACCTTCAATCTCAAAGGTTTTAATTAGCTTATATAGGGGGGGGGGAAGCTGAAACTTGACAGAAAATGGAAAAATCAGCAGCAGGATATATTACCCTGATATTAAAAAAAAAAACACCATACTTTAACTTATTGTTTGACATATCTGCCCTTCAAAAACACGTTTGCACTGTGGTCTCTGTCTAACTACAGGCTCATTTTTCACCTTCAGCCTGAGGAGAGCGGTCACTGGTGTTCTAACACAAGACTTGAATAAAAAAACATGCACATGTAAGGACACCTGTGGTTTACCAGGACAAACACACACACACACACACACACACACGGTGTTTACCTGACAGTCCTCCCATGGCTGCAGTCCACGGCTGTTTGAACGCGATGTTCCACACCAAGAAAGCAGAGAACCCCATGAGCATACCGAACGAGGCATAGCCGATACTAATGTACGTTTTATTAACAGCCATTTTCACCAGAAAAAACAAAGGTGGCAGGAAAGAGCCCTGACCAGCAAGACCAGCAAGACCAACGAGACGAGAGGGAAAGTGTGTGTGTGTGTGTGTGTGTGTGTGTGTGTGTGTGTGTGCATCCGGTTATTCCACAAACGTGCTGAAGGGGGACAGCATGTGACCACCTGTGTGAGAACTGCTGACTCATGATTGTTGTCACACACGTGTTAAAGGGTAAGTGTGAAACATGACTAAGCGTTTCTGATGAAAAATACTTTTTTCTATCCAGCTGCAAAAAAAATAAATAATAATGCATGGCTTCAGTCT
>NC_072465.1:2295000-2317547 GCF_027596085.1 Anoplopoma fimbria | reverse complement strand
TGATATTAACCAATATCTGCTCAATCCTGCGAGTATGTCCCAGAGTGAGTGGACACAGCGCCCCCTACAGGAGCAGAGGACAAATACAACATGTCAGCTCTCTCCACCTGAGCCCTTATGTTCATTGGCATTGGCTTTACAACCACATTGTTTGGGACGCCACAGAAATGTATGAATAATTGCAAAATCCACCACATTTGTTTCTTAAAATGTACCTCTGGCCTTATTAAAACCCAATATCTTTATTTTGTTGTATAGTATGTGTTCTATCTTTATTTTGTTGTATAGTATGTGTATTTATTGTCTGTGTCTGTGTAGTTGTATAGTATGTGTATTTATTGTCTGTGTCTGTGTAGTTGTATAGTATGTGTAGTTGTATAGTATGTGTATTTATTGTCTGTGTAGTTGTATAGTATGTGTATTTATTGTCTGTGTAGTTGTATAGTATGTGTATTTATTGTCTGTGTAGTTGTATAGTATGTGTATTTATTGTCTGTGTAGTTGTATAGTATGTGTATTTATTGTCTGTGTAGTTGTATAGTATGTGTATTTATTGTCTGTGTAGTTGTATAGTATAGTATGTGTAGTTTTATTGTGTATTTATTGTGTGTAGTTGTATAGTATGTGTATTTATTGTCTGTGTCTGTGTAGTTGTATAGTATGTGTATTTATTGTCTGTGTAGTTGTATAGTATGTGTATTTATTGTCTGTGTAGTTGTATAGTATGTGTATTTATTGTCTGTGTCTGTGTAGTTGTATAGTATGTGTATTTATTGTCTGTGTAGTTGTATAGTATGTGTATTTATTGTCTGTGTAGTTGTATAGTATGTGTATTTATTGTCTGTGTAGTTGTATAGTATGTGTATTTATTGTCTGTGTAGTTGTATAGTATAGTATGTGTATTTATTGTCTGTGTCTGTGTAGTTGAGCTGCTGCAACACTTGAATTTCCCCCATGGGGATCAATAAAGGAATATAATAATATGTAGAAAAAAATCCCTCTGGTAATACTTGTTTTTTTTATTTTCATTTTTTATTTTTATCTTGTCTTTCTTCTACTATGTCTCTTGTGTGCACTTTACTCTATGCTGCTGTAAGCCTGCAAATTTCCCTGCTGCGGTACTAATAAAGGATTATCTTATCTTATCTTAACAATGTTTCATTTATAGAGTAACTTAAGAGTTGGGTTGAAGTTGAGGGAAAATACTTAAGTAAAAGTATAAAGTAGCAAACTCAAATATTTAAGTGAAGAACATTCGCCTCAACAGTGTACTTAAGTAGAGCACTTGCTTGCATAAAATGTTATGGTCAAGATCACAACATTGAGCTCATATAACGATAAAAAAGCTAAATTAAAAGTAACTTTACAGTTCAGTTTAAACTGTAACGTTACATATTTAACGTTACGTTTCATTATGTAGCGCAGTTTTTCTACTGCATATATCAGGCTGATGCAGAGACATCACTTTCACATTGCTGTAACTTGGAACAAGTTGAACTGTAGCTAGTAACTAATGTTAGTAATTTCAGATTTGTAAGTTAACCAACATTGATAAACCTATCTTCGGTAACTTTAACTCAGGGTTTAGCACCATGTGCAGAACATTCCGCAGTGGTTTGTTTTCCTCGTAGTAAGCCTCCACAATAGTTTCTATTTCTCCAAATATCTCCACGGCCACAGTAGTGAATCGGTCAGTTAAAAAGCTCCTAAAATGCTGCCCAATATGTAGGAAAAAATTGTAGTGGTTTCTCTTCCCTTTGCCACAAACTTGGCTTACACATTTTGATGAAGGTTACAGAATACAGAAATAACCAGAATAAAGCTCATGTTTTATATGTTGTATGAGTAATGCATGAATATATTAGAGCTGCAACGATTTATCCAATTGATCAAACTTGACAGAAGAATTACAGAAAATTGGCAACTGTATTGAAAATCAATGAATCATTACAGTCATTTTTCAGGCAATAATGGCATTCACTAGTTAGAATTTCCTCAGATGTGAGTATGTGTATGTGTATATCTGTATACACACATGTTGGGGATTTAAAAAGGTGTGGTGACATGTAAAACGTACCGTCAGCATATAATCCATTTTAGTTGGTCTATTTTACAGCTACACTCTCTGAGATCCCAAACAGAGGTAATGCTTCATTTTCTGCTTTAGCTTCTGAAATATGTCATCAGTTCAAAATTAATTTCATAATCATTTCTTATCCAATTTATTTAAGTCACAAACTGCTGATTTAAACAGTGTTGAGCTTGTTTTGAGCTGTAAAAGAGGCCCCGGGTCTACAGGAACCCAAACAGAACATTTTGGTTAAGACTAGAGATTTCCAGTGTTTGAGACTATTGACACAGATTTAATAAGGTTTATTGGTTAACTTACAATTTTTATTTTTTTTTATTTCTCATTTGACCCTCTGGTCAAATATTGTGATTAAAGCTATGAATCAACATTACAACATTACAAGAAAATGTATGTGTGATCGCTGATGAAATTCTGCCATTTAGCATTTAAAATAGTTGAAGTACTGAAAAGTCTCAGCTCCGAGTAAAGTTGATGTGTCAATTAAGTGTAAGCTCTGAGTGAAGTGTCACTTTAAGAGAAAGCGCTGAAAGGAGTTAAAATGTCACTTTAAAGTAATCCATTTAAATATTTAGTTCGCTTGAAATAAAAGAACTGTAAATGTTGTCAGTGTAGTAATGTAAGCAAGGAAATCAGTTTCAGTAAATTGTATACAAACAGTGGAAATTGTGAAAATTAGAAGAGCGTAATAAGTTTTATTTTTTTGCTTTTGGTAAAAGTTTCAGACCTGAGACCTGCAAGGGTTTGAAATGTAGGAAACTGTAAGCATTAACATGAACAAGAACATTTACTGGGTATTGTATAAGACTCTTTATTTTGGAACATTCAAACATCCTGCTCAAAATCTTATTCTGTTAGAAAACTGCAGTATGATTACCACTTATTGTGCTTTGGTAGTCTCTAGCAATTTTTTTACCAGTATTTGAACCTGTAATAACCCTTATGTGATTAAACACTTGATTGATTGACTCGACCAACATGAGAAGGGACACTCAATGAGATGACAAAATGACGATAAAAAACTACAAAAAAGGAATCAGCAGCAACAGTTTTAGTATCAACCATGTCTGCTTTTAAGGATAAATACCAAAATATATTCCCATGTTCCAGCATCCCACGAGTATTTTGCTGGTTTTCTTAGTCTTTTATGATAGTAAACGGATAACCATCAGACATAATCAATGTGAGCTTGGGCTCTGGGAAATTGAGGTAGAAATGGTTCACTATTTTCCGATTTGTAGACTAAGTGATTAATAGAATAGCCCTAGAACAGGACAACGCTCACGCTGCATTTGACGTGCACCAGCCCGAAGCTGGGGGTCTCCTTGGGGTCGTACACCAACCCGTCAGGCAGCGCCCTCAACCACGGAGCATTGGGATGGACAACCAACCCGCAGGGCGACCAGTTGACACACAAATGTTTATAGTATTCCCGAAGTGCCTCCGCCTTCATCTCCTCTTTTATATTTGCCGTCTTGCAACGGGGTAATCCTTTCTGTATCTTGAATATCAGGAGCTCCCATTGTTCCTTCCTGGTTTAAGTTTGCAGATATCCCTGAAACGGCTGGTCAAGCGCAGATTCCTCGGCTCCACTACTGCCTCCTTGTGTCCTCGTGTGGAGTGCTCCAGCGTGCGTGCGGCCTCCCAGGTGATCGCCATAATGTCCATATGCTCCTGCTCCTTGGTACTGAGGGTAGGGAGAGCCGACACTGGCTTCAATCTTTGATGAGCCAGGGGAAGCTGCGGTCGAGGGGGGGCATCGTCGTATGTCTTGTAATCCCGACCTGACGGTACAGGGCACTGATAGGACAGGGGGCAACCTTTAGGGACTTTGAAGGCTTCTGTGAGCCTTGCCAAAAAGGACTGGCAGTCAGTTGGGGCAGGAATGAAAGATTGGTGGGGCACCATCCTGTATGCAACAGATTAATATCATTAGTTATATAATAAATGAAAGTATAATAATCTGAATTATAAAAGTGTATTCATTGAGTCTGGCCCTTTTTACCTTGGAAATTCAGCATGGTTTTCTGCATCTGCATTATTTCATGCTTCAACTGTTAAAAACAAACCAGACGTGCAATGTGAATGAAACATCCTTAAGGGCGTCAAGATGTTTTCCCAAGTTTATATAATCATTTTTAGGGATATTTCCAGGACATCTTTAGATCAAAGTTGCACAGTAAAAGCCCATCTGGGAGAACTACATTTTCTCTAGAACATTTTGCTCTGTATTGTTATTTTCTAGGACTTAAAAAAACTAAAATACAGGTTTTTGGTAGCCAGTTGAACTCTCAAACAAACTATGAACCTATACTTGGGGTAGAAATACTAAATCTGATCCGGGGTTACCATAGCCCAAAGCAATCTTTAAAATGCTTACTTCATTCAAAGTATCGATTTCCAAATTTTAAAATAGATACTTTATGGCCATTGACTGATCAGCTGCTTAATAATTTCAGCACTAACATGCACCCAATAGGAACCTAGGCTGTGTACTAAAGCTGGTCAGGGGCAGCATTTGAAATAGTATTTCCGATCACAGTTTAACAACTACGTAACTTTGCTTCCAACTAGAAAATTGTTCTGGATCACCAGTTAGTGTTCAAAGACCTGACAAAGCTTTTGATCTACAGGGTTCTTGGGCATTAAAACCACCTTACCGTTAAGCTTTTTCCTGACTTTCTCTCATAGCTTTGAAGTTCTCGATTTCCACTTGTGCTTTCCTCGCTCCTGGATAGCTGTGGGGAATCTGTGGCCCTGTCAGAGTCTGATGCGTAACAGTCCGAAGCTTCATCAGCTGTGAGGGTTCCTGAAGAGTTGGGGTTGATGTCGACCCCTTTAATATGGAATGAGTCAATAATGCACGGCATGTTTGTGTCTTCTTATTTTGGGTCACTTTCCACATGGGCATTATAGTTCTCAGATTCCCACAGTCCTTGTTGTCGTTATGATCCCAGACTTATGTCATATTCAATTTGCTCCTTTTTAGGTCATTTAGGCGACGGCTCTGATATTTTCGAATCCACCTTAATGTTCAGCTCAGGGGGCTGCTCTCTGACATCTGTGGTTGCTCCAGTGTATCGGCTATCATCTATTGTGGAGAAAAAGAAAAACACCAATACTAAGTATTTATACATATCTTGCTTCACTTTTGGTATAAAAAGTATAAAGTACAGTACAGACTCCTTGAAGCTGAAGTTATTTTTGCACACCAGAAAACAATGTTGTAGAACAGATAAAAAAAAGAGACATCTGAAGCTTTCAATTCTTTGCTTTTATTGCACTTAGGGTTGGATGCACCCATGCACCATGTTTGTATCTATTAACCCTTAAGACATTGGTTCGATTGCCATTGCAACTTATGCTGTACACTTAACCTGATTCGGAGGAGGTTATGTTGAGATTTTTGGATTGAATAGAGGGTTATTTTTGGATGGAGAGAGTGTTTAGAGACTGAAAAGATCCATTATCTTTTCCTGAAAATATTCTCTAGGATCTAAACAGATTCTCAGCTGAGGGAATAGCTTTCACAAACTTCAATGTGTTGGGTTTGAGTTTGTAAATCTTAACCCATGATTTTAACTTTTTTGTTGTTTAATACATCCAATTCTGAAGGAATGTATACAAATTACTGCAGTTTTTCTACTGCATATATCAGGCTGATGCAGAGACATCACTTTCACATTGCTGTAACTTGGAACAAGTTTAACTGTAGTTAACCAACATTGACAAAGCTATCTTGGGTAACTTTAACTCAGGGTTTAGCACCATGTGCAGAACATTCCGCAGTGGTTTGTTTTCCTCGTAGTAAGCCTCCACAATAGTTTCTATTACTAAATATCTCCACGGCCACAGTAGTGAATCGGTCAGTTAAAAAGCTCCTAAAATGCTGCCCAATATGTAGGAAAAAATTGTAGTGGTTTCTCTTCCCTTTGCCACAAACTTGGCTTACACATTTTGATGAAGGTTACAGAATACAGAAATAACCAGAATAAAGCTCATGTTTTATATGTTGTATGAGTAATGCATGAATATATTAGAGCTGCAACGATTTGCAAAATGCTGCATTTTGTTGTTTGACATCTTTAACAATAGTGTGCGATTAAAATGTTTTGAGTTTGACTGCCTCTCGCTTCTGCGGACAAAAAACAGAAAACAACCGGAACCTGCAGCATGGGGTTTCCGTTGAGGGAAAAGTCTGCTTCTTTAGGATGTGAACGGGAGGCTTTTCATTATGAGCGACCTCCTCACGACGCTCGGCAATCGGATTTGTACCCACAGTAAGGTAAGGTAACTATGACTTTTATGATATAGCAAGGCATATCTTGTAAAATTGCTTTTTCAACAGTATTTCATATCATATGTATTTTCTTTTTGTATTCGTTATAGTATTGTGATTTTTTTTTTTAAATATTATATAGGTGGAGGCTTCAAATAAGCCCAGTGGGCTTTCTGCCTCTTCCTGCACTGTTATATCATTTATCAATGTTATGTTTATTATATTTTTCAATTGTGCAAATAAACTAAACTAAACTAAAAACTAAATATAACCATATATATATATATTATTACATACTAGATATTAGATTATACTACAGTACATTATACTAGATCTTCAACATGTTCACCAATTCAAATAATAATGGTAAAAAAATTAATCTATGATTAAATATGTTATTTGGATTGGAGGTCTATTGAAAATGAATAAAGCTCCAGTACAGCTTTATGTAATTTTATTTGACAATAAAGTGATATTAAACGAATAAATCCTCTAACACTTAGGTAGATTTATTTGCAATGTATAGTACCGTATTATATCACATTCATTCAGAACTGTCTATAGTTATTTTACCAGTGCATTAGAGTAAGAAATCAGTAAGAAAGTTTGAGTTGCATTTATCAATTGTTTTATTTTTACATTTGGAACAGAATTACTGACTTGCTGAATTACTGATATGCAGAGTTACTACCATCTGAAATAGTCATTCTAAGGGTAGAACATGTATGATTGTTAGTCTCCACACCTGATGTAGGATTTCAAATGTCTGCACTGGGTGTTACCTTCCTATGGATTGCAGTACATGTGGGAGTACAATGGGATGAAGCACACACGCTGAGACACTAATAAAGGATTATATTATAAAATAAAATAATCCTTTATTAGTCCCGCAGCGGGGAAATTTACAGGATTACAGCAGCATAGATATAGTGCAAACAAGGTACATAGTAGAAAAAACAAACAAGTATTTTAAACAAGTGAGTAAGTAAGAAAAAAAAAAAATCCACAATAACTAAAAAAATACAAAATCTTATAAATACAGACTCAGTTAGCATCCATGGAAGTAAACAATCATCTAAAGGATTATATTATAAAATAAAATAATCCTTTATTAGTCCCGCAGCGGGGAAATTTACAGGATTACAGCAGCATAGATATAGTGCAAACAAGGTACATAGTAGAAAAAACAAACAAAAATAAGTAAGTAAGAAAAAAAAAAAATCCACAATAACTAAAAAAATACAAAATCTTATAAATACAGACTCAGTTAGCATCCATGGAAGTAAACAATCATCTTACTAGTTAATCGAGAGCAACAAGGAAAACAGACAATTTACATTGTGCAATAGTAGTTAATATAGTTAATATAGTTTTTTTTTTCTGTCTGTAAATATTATATTTCAGTTATTGTGTTTTTCTACTGTTTTTTATTGCTTATTTATAATACTTGTTTTTTATTTTATTTTTATTTTTTTATTTTCATTTTTATTTTTATCTTGTCTTTCTTTACTATGTCTCTTGTGTGCACTTTAACTCTATGCTGCTGTAAGCCTGCAAATTTCCCCGCTGCGGGACTAATAAAGGATTATCTTATTTTATCTTATCTTATCTTATTTATTTCTGCCAATCTACTGCTTCGCCTCCAGTCCGGTAGGTGGCGCTAATGCACCTAAAGCGGGTTCTCCGAACTCCAATAAACACCAGAGAAGAAGAAGAAGAAACAGGCAGCTGGCTGGTGACAGCCGAAGTGAACCTCTACTAGTCTGTGTGCTGAATCAACAGTGTAAATACAGTAGTAACGCTTACTATTTACGGTTTTTGCAACTTTGATACGACTAGTTGATCAAAGAAGTAGGTCAACGTCATCGACGTGCTGGTGGCAACACTGTTGCTCGGAGTTGTCGGATAAGTAACGTAACGTTGACGACGTTAGCCGTGATGTTGGGAGCATAGCAACAGCTAGGTAACCTCAGGTGTTTACGCTTGAGTAGCTCGTTGCTCTAGTCTGTCACGGGTTGGCCAGGTACGTGGAGGAGATGGGGGACATAAACCCATCCACGTCCCATGCGTACCAGTCGGAGGTGAGTGTCAGGTTGTCACCACACGGTGTAGCAGCTGCTGGTTAGCTTAGCTTGTTGCTACTGTTGTCACAACGTTAGCTCCTGGTGTAGGGATGCAAGTACGTCCGTGTGAGCTGAGGTGAGACTGACACAACGTGGGGACTTCAGGTGGTACTGTGTCAAGAGTCGATGCTAGCTCAACGCTTCTTCTAAAAGAAAACATGCTAACATTGACTTGTTATTCACGACATCTGCATGTATCAGGTGTCTCATCAGTGTCTCCACATGACTCTCTGTCGGGCTTTTCCTAGTTTTGTTTTGCTAGCTGAACTTTGCCAACACTAGCCAGCAGCTAGCTTCTTAGCATTAGCATTAGTTACTTATTTGCTGTCTATTGCTAGCCAACCGAGCTAATATTAGCTTTCGTGTGTTTTCTGCTCTTGATCGGTTGGGGTTGGTGGGATTGTTCACTGACATGACTCTATCTTTCTATCTTTATCTTTATTTTGTTGTATAGTATGTGTATTTATTGTCTGTGTAGTTGTATAGTATGTGTATTTATTGTCTGTGTAGTTGTATAGTATGTGTATTTATTGTCTGTGTCTGTGTAGTTGTATAGTATGTGTATTTATTGTCTGTGTAGTTGTATAGTATGTGTATTTATTGTCTGTGTAGTTGTATAGTATGTGTATTTATTGTCTGCGTAGTTGTATAGTATGTGTATTTATTGTCTGTGTAGTTGTATAGTATGTGTATTTATTGTCTGTGTAGTTGTATAGTATGTGTATTTATTGTCTGTGTAGTTGTATAGTATGTGTATTTATTGTCTGTGTAGTTGTATAGTATGTGTATTTATTGTCTGTGTAGTTGTATAGTATGTGTATTGTATTGTATGTGTATTTAGTCTTGTAGTTGTATAGTATGTGTATTTATTGTCTGTGTAGTTGTATAGTATGTGTATTTATTGTCTGTGTCTGTGTAGTTGAGCTGCTGCAACACTTGAATTTCCCCCATGGGGATCAATAAAGGAATATGATAATAATAATAATGTCCGAGAGAAGGGTTTCCATGCGATGGATGACATGTAGATTGTTTGTCAACATGTTATTGACGCAGAGGGGCAACGTCCAAGTGTTGCTCCGACACTGTCGGTAATGAGGCTAATGTGTCCATGATGTGACTGTGTTTCAGGGTTTTAGTCCACCATACAGGAAGAGGAGGACAGTCGAGGACTTTAACAAGTTTTGCACTTTCGTCTTGGCTTACGCCGGTTACATCCCATACCCCCAAGAGGTGAGTACATGAGGCAGATAGTGCCTGGAGATAACGTTACACTCATTCACATTTAATCTTAAAAAACATCTACATCTTAAAGCACTCGTGTCAGCTAACATTACGTCGTTCATTGACCTCTTAGGACTGTTGTATTAAGTAACGTTATGTTTCTGCATGAACAACATAGTCAAATAAGCCGCTAAGAAAATATCCTGGTGAAGTTGAAATAACTAAACAAAGTCCCAATGTAAATTTCACAAGAGAAACAAACAAAAAAAGACCCACACCATGTTCAATGAAATCTTCATTGTTAATTAAAGAAGATGCATTTAAAATAAAAAGCATTTTTAAAACCTGAAGAGGATATTTACTTACCACATAGATGTAATCATTTTACGTAAATCCTGCATATCTGTTGTGACTGACATTATGTGGCCTAGACTTTAAGTTGGTGGATGTAATTATTTTGAAAGGTGAAGTGAAACAGTTGGATACTTACCAAAAGTAAGTCTCATGTCTTTAATTTAATCCTGTATTGTTTCGACTCTGTGAATTGGACAGGAGAGGTTGAGTTCTCTTTGGCTCATTGAGATGCGTCTTCTGTTGATGAGATTATCTTAAACTAATTATTTTGTCTTTTTAGTTTCTCTGGCTCCTGTTTATTGTAGTTTCAGCATGCCAAGTTAACGCCAAGTTAACTTTTTTCTTTCTATTCACATGGCAAGATTTCAGTTACAACTCTGTCATTGGTTTAACTCATGGCTTCATGGCCTTCTGCCTAGCTTGCTGCATCTCTCCAAGTGTCTGTTACATTTACATCCTCCTCCTCTCCGCTGCTGTTTGTCAGCTTAACTGAGCCCTCTCTTGTATGGCAAGTAGTCCTGTTCCAACTGTAAATCAATTCATATCCATTTTCCTTCCCATAACACATTTTCTACACATTTATAATGGTTGAAAACGTGTATAGTTTTAGTAAAGGCATAGTCATTAAAACATGCACCCCCACTTCCCAAGCATTGAATTGCTGTCACTGATAATCCTGTTTATCAAAGGATGCAGCTTTTATAGTGTTGTATTTGGTGTCTATTGTTACAAACACATCTTTTTATCCCCCAAACTCCAACAGTTAAGACCCTCTTGATGCAGACCCAGCCTTGTGGGTGGGCCACCCCCTAAGAAATCAGCATTATTGTTGTTATTATCCAATGTTGGACAAATGTACTTCCTCTTCCTTACCATCAGCGACAGGGATTTATAGATTCTGACTTGTTTTGTTGAAGTTGTGGTTGTTCCATAGACGTTTTTTTCTGTCACCTTGTTGCTCTTCCGTTTCCCTCTAAGACATGCTAGATTTGTTTACATATTGCTCCGTCTGAGCATATGTCATCACATGGTGCACAGCTGTGTTGTCATTTGTTGATACTCAATGATGATTTATGCGCCATGTCTCCTCGCTAATGCAAATACATCTAATTTGTTGTCTCGAAGAGGCCTGATTTTAAGTCGAAACATGTAATATAAGAAATAGTGAAGCCCAACATTCAGGCTGTCATGAAAATACTTTTGCAGAGCTTTTCTCAAGGATATGGAATAGCCAGCTAGGAGGGTTTCAGGGGTATGAATGTTATACACGCAGTGGGCTCGAATTGTCATATAATACACTTCATACAATCCTGTCAAAACACAAAGGAAAGCTCACCAAGCTGTCTGCCTGCTTAGCAGCGAGGTACAGCAGTGTGTTAGCGGTTAGCTGTCAGCTGTCAGCCAAACAGACTCATACAGACAGACAGGCAAGTTTCAACAACATCATGTTCGTATTGTTTTGAGGTGGAGGCTATTGTACACTGTAAAATGTACACTCAGCAAATTGTTACTAAACAGATTTCATGGGAATTTAATGAGTAGCTGGCTGTTTGGCTATAAGGGATCTTATTGTTGAGTGGATGAATCTGTTCATTTCCAGCTTTATCTTTAGAATTTTGAACTCACTGACCCCTAGTGCTCCCATTTATTGTTACAGGACTCTCCACTGCGCAGTAGTTCGAGTCCTCCCAACAGTACAGGCAGCACAGCTGATAGTGATGGCTGGACCCCGGGACCCCCAACATCCTGCCCCCAGCGCCCCCCAAAGGCCCCTCAGGACAGGAGCAGGAAACGTCCACAGCCAGGATCCACAATGCCCAGTCACACCAAGAAAGATGTGAGTTGGATTGATGTCTCATCATTAGCCTCATGTGTTCATCATGTTCATCCCTTTAAACATACATGCCCCCTTTCTCCCCTGCAGCACACAATCACCACCCTGCACCCAGATGACCGCAGGAAAGCTGACAAGCTGAAGAAGAAGAAAAGGAGAAAGGAGAGGGAGCATGCGGCTGGTGAAGAAAGCGGGGTTCAGCAGGCCAACTCAACAGTCCCAGAACTGCAGTACCCCGTCTCCTTTGGTGGCCGAACGATCAAAGAAGAGCCCGAAGATGATTTCAGCATTCCTCTCCACCCCCAGAATCTGCCTAGCCCAGCCCTCTGCAAGGAGGAGCCCAATGAGGAGCGTCGAAACTGGGGCGGTCAAGACCTCGAAGAAGGGGTGGTAAAGGTACAGAAGGTGGAGGGCCTTTCAGGAAAGAGAAAGGTGTTCCGCCAGGGGAAACAGGTGGTGTTCAGAGACGAGGATGGATCAGGAGAGGATGAGGACATCATGGTAGACTCTGGTAAGGTTTCCTTTTTAATTCATGTATTGCATAGTTACAAGTTTGACAAAGTGACTAAGCTTAACGTATGCTCTCTCCTGTCTTCTCAGACGACGACTCGTGGGACCTTGTGACGTGTTTCTGCATGAAGCCTTTTGCGGGCCGGGCCATGATCGAGTGCAACAAGTGTAACACCTGGATCCACCTGTCGTGTGCTAAGATCCGCAAGAGCCACGTGCCAGAGACATATGTATGCCAGAGCTGCCGAGAGTCACACGGAACCCTAGATGCCCGCCGCTCCCATCGCTCACGCATTGGCCCGCGTAAGCATCTGCTAGACTGACCCCCAGGCCGAACCCTGAACTCTGACCCCTACCACTCTTGCTTCCCCTCCACCTGTTGGACTGACCCTTCCTTTAAAATTCAGGTCTTGCACCCTTCAGTCTCTGTCCTTCATTATCAGCCATGAACTCTTTTTCTATGAACACTTTGATGGACCTATCCCGAGCCCTTATCCCATTTGAAAACAGTTTGAGTGTCATTTTAGATTTACTAAGGTTTGTTCCTGCTTCCATACAGACTCTGTGCGTAAGGCAATCACTGAATTGATGTCTGTCTGTAGATGACATTAGCATAGCAGCAAACCTCTACTGTTGGGACTGTGTGTCTTGTGAACACTGGAAACTTTTGAACTGCCATATAGAGAGAATTCCCTCACAACTGCCACCCACTATGGTGCATGCTGGGATTTGTGGGAAAAAAAGACAGTTTGCACTTTTATTTTATTTTCTTGAAAAAAAGAACCCCTATGACCTTTCTGTCATAGGAACAAGTTTGTTTTTCTGATTAAACTGGATTTGATTTCTCTTACATGCTTCTTGCTACACAATTAACTGTTAAAAATGAGACAACAAGTTAAGCCTTGTGTTAGTTGCTTCAGATGGTGCTATAGTATTAATCTGAGGTATAATCCAATAGAACAAAGATGTAGGATAAAAGGCTAAAGTCTGCATCCGCTTCATATGTTTGTTGTTCCGTTTTGTTATTTAAGACATTGTGAAAGAATATCATTGAGGCTTGAAGCCTGTGCAACTGAACCGAGCGCTTGTCCCTCCTGTTTCTACTACTACTACTACTGCCTCGGCTATTCTGCTAATATTAAAATGTTACTTGGCCACACATTAGCTTTCCCACAATTTCCCTTTGAAAATGTTTCACCAGTGTTCTTATTTCATCAGAATTTTTATTTCTGATGATTTTTTTCATTAAAAACAATTTAGTAATTCACAGATAATATAAAGCCAGATGTCAAGGTTTTTTCCCCTCTGGTCAGTGTTTTTGCTGCATTTTATGACGGGATTCAACAATGACTTTTATTTTCCAACACAGTCACCTTGGTTTTAAACCGTTTCATGCTCATGACAGTGTTTTCAGAGACGAGTATATTTATAGAAGGGAACTCCTATGGCCGTCCTGTTTAAGTATCGTTAGAAAAAAACTATCTTAACTGGAAAAGTGTTCTGAGAAAGATCCTCTCAAAAGTCCAGTTGAAATTATGCATGCGAGTGTGTGTTTGCTTGAATGGTTAACATTGTGTGAGGGTGTTGGCAAAGCATGTGCTGCTATGGCTCAACTAAGCTCAAAGGTTATGGTCCTCTGTAAGATGACGAAATGGATATTTTGAAAGTACCATGGGCAGGGTCGGTTTGTTTTGTTTGTCTCTGAAGGGTGGATCAAAATAACAGATCTCATCTCCTATCACCTCTCACTGACGCTTTCACAGCAGTATTCACTCACTTCCAAATCGAGCAGGTTTATCGGAAAAAATGTTTTTTTTAGGCTCTTTTTTTTTCCTAGTACTTGCTGGAAATTGGATTTAAAGCCTCGTTATTCATGTGCCATCTGCTGTTGTTTCTGATTATATAAAAGCCATACTGTAGTGACAGATTTTAGACTCAGAACCTTTTATATTAGTCCAGGATGGGATTTTACAATGCAGAATCAATGACTTGACTGGGCAATGACTAACACACACAATGAATGTTTGTTATGTGAAGAACATACAACTTTCTAAGAGTTCAAAGTGGTCAAGCTTGTCTCTGCTCTCTTGTCTTCTGGGTTTTACAAATGTTGGTTAACTAGTTCGTACCCAGCAATCGCCAGATCTTAAAGAACATCAGGTTGTGATGTTTTCAAGACGTTTCAAGACCTAAAATTATTTGCTGTTTCTCTGGACTTTCATGTCTTGATGAGAACCTGAGGAGACTTCTTCAGGCACAATTGTGTAATTTTAGTCTGCGTCTTTAAGACATCAGTGTAATAATGTTAGCATTGCTCATTGTGATACAGCTCGTTTATTCTGATCTTGGGTTATCCTATCCCCTTATTGAGAAAGCGTTGTCTGTACTGTGGTGCAAACTGTTTCTGTGAAACTATTGTAAACTATTGTAAATAAAGAGTTACCATTTTAATTTAAGGCTTTTTGTCTTTATATTATCTCAGGGCATTTCCTTAAACTTGCTGATCCATCTGAAATGTTCATAAAATCAAACAAGAATCTGATACTATACTATACTATTTATTGTAGTTTTTACAGGACAGAGAACACAGGATCCTCAACCATACATACAGTATATTTACATACTAATGTGGGTCAGTTTGGACGATGGGCTGGAGTGTAACAGCAGGGAGCAGTCTTTCTGCTGGCCTCAAGGTGGCAATAGAGCAGAGGTCACCAGCTGAGCTGTCAAAATGATTTACAGCACACTTAAAACAAATGAAAAGTAAAATACTACAAACAGAATCAGTGCAATATGGTTGCAGTAATAGTGACCCCAAGATGTAAACTCTGGAGTTCAGTAAAAGTGTACAGCTATAATTGGAGGCTTCAGCACAACTTCCATGACAACTAGCCTCTGCTATCCTTCAAATACTTAAAACACTTGAGCAAAATATTAGCAGCTCTTTTAATAAAATATAATTTTGTATCCTACAGTTGTCGCTTGGACAGTGTGGCATTCCCCATAATCCATGACAGGATCTCCCAACAAAATGAGGAATAATTCACTAATCCACAAATAGGGGTTAATATTTAATGTGTATTTGATATTCAAAACTTTGGGATTTCTGTTGCTGAACAGAAGGTGCATCATAGGATATTATATCCCCCCATGTCAACTTCACAAAGAAAAAAAAAAAGCTTCAGAACAGGTCAGTCTCTGTGTGGATTATCACCTAAAAGCCAGCCAAGTGATGAGCATGGTTTTTAGCATTTCATACATTACCGTGTATATGAAGCAACATGGCATTAGCAGATTATTCCTTATTCATATAATTTTTTTTTTTTTTAAAAGGACTTTAAACACCCCACTGGTGTACAAATCGAACAAAGTCTCACATAAAATGGTTTTGTGTGGCTCCAGTCACAAGTTACTGTCTGGCACAGTGACCGTTTCACCAGCAAACCGACAACCTTCATGAGGGGAAGTGTTGACCTACGCCCTGCCACTGGTCGCATCAAAATCTCCCTATTGCTTGATTATTACATATCCATACCAGTTGTTACGGTTATCAGGGGCTTAGGGCCGTTTGTACACCAGTGAGAAACAAACTATAACCTTCACTTATTAAAAATCACTGTAAAAAAAAAAAAAACTCAATTTAGGCTGCAACCACGCAGCAACAATCAATAAATACTGATGCAAATCAAATTTAATTGGAAATTCTGCCTTTAAATTGCAGTCTAGCCTATGCATGAAGAATAAAGCCTGTCTCTCCTTGGTTTGATCACCACCATCACAGGGCTTCTTTGTCACTTTCCTTTACAATCCCTCCTCCAATTTCAATACCCAACCTTCACAGATATAAGTTTTGAGCACCAGTTTACATCTGAGCAGCAGAGATATCACCCAAAAGGCATAATAAATTAGTTAGACATTGCAACAAATAAACAAAAAACATGAGTTACGCTATCAATCCTCTGATGGGCAGGAGACCCTGCATAGTGTTACTCTAAACATCTGTGAAACAGTGAAATGACTATAATGTTATAACATTATTTGAGTCAAACCTACCAGGGTGATACGTTTACAGTACAAAGACTACAATGATATGGGGTCAAATTACAGCACAGCTCATTTGTATATATACTTGACACACAAATGTCAAGAAACATCTTTAAATTTATGTGCACTTTTAGCTCATCATTGACAGGAATGGTATCCACGTCTGCAGTGATCATTAGTCCCCCTGTGTAGTGCATATATCAAACTTATGTTCGTTGCCAGTGTCTGATCTCCTGCAGCAGACAGATATTTGAGCAGTCCTGTCAGGTGTAGCAGACTGTTAAAACAAAAGGGAACACCTTGTAGAAACTCAGAGCTGACTCCTGTATTCTGCTGAACCTTGGAGACGGCCCACAGGAGAGGGAGGGGATAGTCGATAAACAGATTCACTAATACCATGACAGAAGAGGACCAGAGGAGGGAGACGGACTTATTGTTGATGTGTCCCCTCCGTTCTGGGGTTCATCTTTTTAACACAAAGTCTGCTTTAACTGGATTTTGCCCTCTGTTGCTAGCTTTACAACAGCGGTGGGCTCCTAGGACTCCGTCTCAATTCTGTGAGCTGGAAAGACAGGATAAAAAATCATTTGAATATGGCCGCATGCATACTGTAGAAGTGTGCAGGTACATGATTATAATACTGGGTCTTGTGGGTTGATTTGCATACTAACATTGCCTGGGTATCCGTAGCGACTCCGTGTCTGCAGAGATGACTTGGTGCATGACACCTCTGAACTGGTACAGTAACTTCAGACTCTTCTCCTCCCCTACACAGGGGTCGTAGAAGCCCGGCAACCCTGCCTTCAAACATATGAACAACGCATGTATTCAGATTTGTGTCAAATGGACCAAATGATATACACACACACACACACACACACACACACACACACACACACACACACACACACACACACACACACACACACACACACACACACACACACACACACACACACACACACACACACACACACACACACACACACACACACACACACACACACACACACACACACACACACCTTGGATGCCTCGGTGAGGATGAGTTTGGAGTCCTTGACCAGGCACTGCAGAGGCACAGTGACGTCAATGACCTTTGCCTTCTCCTGCTTCCGGCTGGTATCTGACACAAACTTTCCATACCAGGCATTCAGGATGATCAGACCTACACAGATACACACAGTGTAAGCCTTTTGTGCTTTCAAGTAACTTCGGATGTGTTTACATATGAATTATAATGGCCAGTTTAAAACAGAGAGCAGTACAGACAGTCTGGAGTAATGCCCAAGATATGTCAGACATGAGGGTTGCACAATTATACGTGTTATTGTGTGAATTCCAAGCTGTGGCGCAGCAACATTACTGCTACTATAGCTATATATCATTACTATACAACTATGTCTACCTCTCCTTTTTTGGACAGAGCATCTAAAAAGTGCTGTGAACACATCTCATTAACATCGCTCTAAACAAATATAACAGAAAATCCATTTGCACACTGAAATTATAGTTTTGATTTACGCCAGTGTGCACTGCACAGTTTCGTGCACAGACTTACAAGCTTGTCCTATGTAAACATTGCAACATGGACATGGGCTACATAATTATAACTTGATTCACAGCCGCAGATGATGGATGTTCAGCTTAGAAAAAAAGAATCCTGGAGCTTCAATATATCACACGGTT
The DNA here is from genome assembly GCF_027596085.1 of Anoplopoma fimbria. Classification (NCBI taxonomy): domain Eukaryota; kingdom Metazoa; phylum Chordata; class Actinopteri; order Perciformes; family Anoplopomatidae; genus Anoplopoma; species Anoplopoma fimbria. The sequence continues at coordinate 2,299,404 of NC_072465.1, read as the reverse complement.
AGAGTAGACATGAGAAATGTGTTTGAATTACACATTTGGATTTTTACAGTTTTGGCTGCAAACTAGAAAAGGTTCTCAGTTTCTCACCCCGGTGTAGCGTCTGAGTATATTTGTGTGTGTTTCCTCACCCATCTTGGATTCTTCCCCCTCTATGATTCTCCTCACAGATTCCTGCATCAGCAGAACCTGCAGTGGAGCCAAGGGAGAAAGAGGAGGAGGGGTGGAGGAGAACAAAAATACAATAGGATACAAGAGAGATTTTCAGACAAGATGAGGAGAACTGAACCTAGAAAACAATAATCAATGAACACAACGAATAACAGTGTGTTTGCATGTGAGTGTGAATACTCACAGCAGACTCTGCCTCGTGCTTCTTCTTGGCGATGTCTGTGGCTGAGCTCTTCCTCTGCAGCTCCAGATCTCTGAGGAGCACAAAGCAGACATCAACAATCACCCACTGGGATTCACTGTGGAGGCTCTCTAGGATGACTGTGCCAGTGTGAGAGAAATCCCTGTTAGTATTAGAGACACCCATAATCAAAATGTTCCATCTCTGCCAAAGTCAGGGCTGTGTAGTTGCCTTCAGCTGATGGACATGAAGTTTCAAAATCAAACAAACAATCTTCATTTTGTTTAAAGAAACCCTGCAAAGCTTAAGGAGAACTTTAGTAAACGGTAAGTTAAGATCCATTCCATGTCAAATTTTGTCAGAGTCAGTTGCTGATTGAGTGTGATTTGAAGACAGGAGATGTACTGACTGCTCTTTCTGTGCTTTTGTATATGGGATGATGATCAGTCTGTGAATGGCCATGTAAACCAGCAGGGGTCCCACAGTGGCGTAGAAGACAGCACTGGGCAGCAGCTGATCTGTTAGATGGACTGGAAACAGGTACGTCTGACTGGCACGCGCCAACCTGCACAGAAACACCAGCACAAATACACACACACATTAGATAGCGATGCTGGCAGATAAAAACCCATGAGAGAATGAGATCATATTTTGGGTTGACCAGTACTTGATCTTGAGTGTGACTCCCTGAGGGACCCCGATGCTGACAGTGGCTGACAGGACACTGTGTCGGCTGATCTTCCTCTCTGCTCCATATTCCACCACGGTGCCGAACCAGCCTGTCCTGGAAATAGAGGAACACAAAGATGAGCCATTTTTTCTTTTTACAACTCACCTTAATATGTGCTAGAATATTTGCTCTATACATAATGTAATTTTTAAAATAGTTTCCTATAAAATTGGAAGTGTAGCCCCAAATGAACAAAATCAGTCATTTGCACATAATGAAAATGATAGTTGTTATAGTTATAGTAGTTATAGGTTTTTGGCTTGTAATTATGAAATACTTTTTCACAATGTCAAAAAAAGCTTGTTATACAATCATAACAATTACTTCCCATAACTTAAAGAATAGTTTAATACTAGGGGAAAAAAGCAATGTTTGGTTAAGCTGGTTAAGTTGCTTTGACAAGGAAATTACTTTCATAAGAATATTTTTTTTTTTGCATTGCCATATTTTTGCACACTGCCTGCCCGGTAAACACGTTGATTAGAAGACAAAAAGTATTTGGAAACAGAATAAGCAGACAGACGTACTTCACAGAGCCTTTCACTTTGGTCTGGTCCTCATCCTGGAATTTGTACTGGTAGCTCATCATCAGGTAGGAGTGAGCCACACCCAGCTGGAAGAGGGTTGGGAGAGAATTGCATGTTAGTATACAGAATGAAATTATTGCAAATATCAGGGTTAAGTAAGTAAAACAGTACAAAGCGTATTTACCGTATTGACAGCAGGTAGCAGTTAACTGTATACGCGTGCCTATCAATAGTGTAAATGTTTCTGTGCTTTTGCTTATGTTTGTGTTTACCTGCAGAGCTAGAGTAAAATGGCTGCTCTTTGTGTCTCGGACCAGGCTGGTGGTCATGGCGCTGTTGGGCCCCCAGCGCCACTGCAGATAGCCCATGGTGTTCTGGTCCAGGTGTCGTGCTGTCATCAGAGAACAGCTCGGTCGCAAACCTCGAGGTGAGAACTGCAACCCACACTGGGCTGTCAAGAAACTGGACAGAGAGGAGAAGGAACAGAGGACATTAGAGAGACAGAGAATAGTGTTCATATGTTAATACAGTATGTATTTTAGTCCCCTTTTATCAAACAGTGGGGCCTTACCACCGTTGAGTGAGGTTGCGAAACACCTTTAACCCAATGAGAGGTCCAAGTATGTCTCCTGCACCCAACTCCACCTACAGAGACGAATGCACAGAAAAACGTGTTTGCAGGCGGGCAAGTCTGTGCCAAGACTACTAAAACAATCTGCATCCTATCCAAACATTTAACTCATGTACTTTGTAGTTTGTAGTTTGCATGTGTGTGTGTATGGGTGTGTACCTCTCCCCAGCCCTTGGCTGACGTAACCCTTCGTACAGTCATGTTAATGTTGCCCCCTCCGTTTCCATTGTGTGTAGAGAGCGAACCAGACAGCACTGCTGTGTCAGAGTTTGTCAAAGGAGCCTGAAGAAAGACAGGAAATGCACGCTTGATAAAACAGAGACTACTACAGTGACCCTGGATTAGGTAAGTAAACCTAGTGGAAGACAAATGCTAAGTGAGTGTGTGTTTTGTTTTACCTCTATGGACTGGGATATGTGCATCTTGTTGATTTCAATATGAGGAAATCCCCCTCCTGGCATCTCTTCGAAGTCCTCATCATAGCGGTCAAACAGGTCTGTCGCATCTACACCCACGCTGATTGTGCCCTGAGTGAAGGGAGAGGGAGTGAAGGGGAGAGATTGACAGAGTTAAGTCAGAGAATGAGAAATGAAATGTGGAAACCATCTACAGTCAAAATTGAGTTGTTTCACACAATGTATTTAGTAATATCTGAATACAAGTGGCAGCCCACACAAGAAATTCACTGAACAGATGAATGCGATGTAGTTATGACTGAGAAAACCTTGGGGTTAGTTCTTTGCTGCAGCCTCCTCTCTTCTCTTTCTCTCTGCAGCCTTTCATACTCCTCTCGAATTTCTGCTGGAGTTCTCTTTCTCTCCACCACCTACACAGCATCATCACCATAAGGTGTTGGTAATTAAGATAGGTTAATGTTAAGTATGTATAATGTAGCAGCAAAACAACAAAGGTTTATGTTAATGATAATAAATACCTCCCAGCCTTCCACCTCCAACCCTTTCTTCCCAAATATGTCATAGATGGCTCTGGAGTGAGCATCACTTAGCACTGAGGGGAAAGAGAGAAACTAGAGTTCAGGTGTTTTGTGTTTCTGTCTGGATTTTTTTGTGCTTTAAATTATATATTTTTCTGTTTCTATGCCCGGTTTCATTTCATATGGATTTTTCCAAGAAGAATGGCAATAAAAATGGTTTAAATTCCAACCGGTGCATACCTGCAATCCAGACATCCTTACCTTCATACGCCTGGTGAACTTGGTTGAAAAGCTGTTCAGCCTGGCTTTTTAGCTCTGGGTCCCGATGTTTGTCAGGATGGTAGAGCATACACAACCTCCGATATGACGCCTTTAGCTCCTCCAACGTAGCCTGTGACAAGGGAGCGGGCAGGTCTCACCGCTTAGTAAGTTGTACAACTAACAATTATTTTCATCATTGATTATTCTGCCAAATACTTTGTTAATTAATTGCTGATTGACTGTTTGGTCTGTAAAATGCCAGAAAAGCTGAGGTCTTCAAATTGATAGTTGTTGTCCAAACAGTTCAGTTCAATTTACTATCATATAAGACACATTCAAGTAGGAGATCTTCACATTTCAGAGGCTGGAAGCAGCAATTTTGTAGCATTTTTTTCTTGAAAAATGATTGCAGATTAATTTTCACTCAGTAGATTTAATCATCTAGTAATTCCAGCTCCACTCCTGGGTGCTGACACAGAACTGCTGCATTAAAGCATCTTATTTTTAAGGAAATTGGAAAAACAGCTACTGTCCACTGTCCTTGTCAGGCCTCCCAGTCTCCCTGGTTCAATGAGAACTGAGATTTGAGAAGGTGGCCCTTAGAGCAGACATTCATTCTGCAAACACACACTCTAAAGTGCAAACACTGCCTGCATTCAAGTACAGTAGATGCTGAAATATACTGCTTATCATGCCTCTGCAGCATCAGCCGTGATGGTGCTGATGAAGAAGACCGTTCTTCACCTGGAGGATGATACATACACCGACTGCAGACCAGTTTCTCAATGGAAATCTACCCGACAGTCACGGGAAAAGGTACCTAACCATTCGGCCTCACCGCAGAACTGAATAAGTCATACCTCTTTCCTGACGTTGAGTAGAGAGTAGTAGTCCTGGTTATCAAACTCAAAATCATCATCTAAGGACGCCGCCATGTTTGCGTTTGCTAAGTCCCGCCCCCCCGTCCGGCGT